>NC_041384.1:630534502-630544304 GCF_002162155.2 Triticum dicoccoides | reverse complement strand
CCCGCCGTCAGTCGCCGCCGCCGCCTCGTCCGGTGCCCGGCCCCGCTGTCCTCCGCCTCGCCCTCGTCTTCTCCTTCCCGCGACGAACTCCGGCCACCACCGCCATCTCCGGCGACCTCCGTGAACAGTGATTCCAGCCGTCCTCGTAATCCGTGCCAGATCTGGATCTGGATCCCGGAGGGTTGACTTTTTCCTCCGAACCCTAATTTTTTATGCAATCTTCAGCATGCTATATCTCCGCATCCGTAGCTCCGATTTGGGCATATAGCATATCAAAATGTTCGTCTCGTCGAGTACATCATTTCATTCCATGGCATCATTTTCATTTGAGGTCATCTTGATGCGCAAAATGCTGTTAGAAGAGGGCTTCGTGAGTTAATTGTTAGATCTGCTAGTTCATCTTAGACTTTTGTCATTTTTGCCATGATTATTGTGTGCATGATATGCCTGTGAGTCCTTCGTATGTTTTGTTAAGGGTTTTGTTATCTCTCCAGAGGTGCAACCCATGTATTTTCGTGATGTGTGTGATGCTTATTGCATGCTTGCAAAGTGAGGCACCCGGTTAATCTGTTTTCAGTGACTTAGCAATTTCACCAAGTCCTGGGATTGTTTAGTTCATGATGCCATATGTTCATGTTGTTTCCTAGTGATCCGTGCCTCTTTTGAGGATGATCAGTAAGGGAGTTTTGTTAATATTGTAGTGCTCCATCCATCCGTGTCTTTGTTTGCATATATGGAGCACCCTAGCTTGAGTCAATCGAGCTCTACTTTTGCTTCGTTGTGAATCTGGGCAGATCGTCAACTTGTTTGCGATTTTGCCGATGTTATTGTAGTTGATCCATGCATGCTATGCCATTGTTCTTGCCATTTCTAGCTTGCATTTTGTGCCTTGTTTATGGATGTATGCTTGTCTTGCCATGACTTGCTCCGTAGTGAGTGCATCGAGCTCGTAAACATGCCTTCGTGAGTTATGTTTCAGCATGTCCCGGTTTTCACTAAGTCTGAAAACTGATTATGTTTTGCTATGTTCGTGTTCTTGTTAGTATATTTTGTGATCCCTTTTGGCTTAAGGTCACTAAGGGACTTTTGTTAAGCTTGTTGAGTAGCTCCATGCCATGTCTTTCTTTGTCATGTTCAGGTCCTGTAGCATGTTGTTTTGTTGCTCCGAAGAGGGCTTGATAATCTGAAATTCCAGACAAGTGTTAATTTCATTAAGTCTGAGATCTATTTACCGTTTGCGTTTTTGCCATGCTTGTTTGAACCTCCTAATTGACGAATTGGCTGTAGCTCAGTGCTAGACTTTTGTTAAGCATCTTGAATGCTTCCCTACCATGTATTTTTATGTCATGTTTGAGTGTTCTAGCATGTTCTTCTCATTGCATTTAGATGCCTACTTGCTGTAAATCGCAGACCGGTGCCATATTTGAATCGCTTGCCATTTCCAAACCGTAACTCCGATTCCGGTGATCTTTATATCGTTTTCAAGCGATTTCATCCCATCTTTCCAGTGGCACTCTTGGTTTTCCAAGTTGAGGCCAGGTTCATGCATTTTCCTGTCATATCTTGCATATGCATCCCGCATAGCATACCATGTTTGCATCTTCTCGTTTGAGTTTGCACGTGGTTGATTGTGTTCTTGTTGCTTGTTTGCCTTGTTTGGGTAGAGCCGGGAGACGAGTTCGCTAACGAGGAGCCCGTTGAGTTTGCTCTCGAGGATCCGGCCAACTCTGACAACTTTGCAGGCAAGATGATCATACCCTCGAAATCACTACTAGCTTTGCTATGCTAGTTTGCTCGCTCTTTGCTATGCCAATGCTACGATGCCTACCACTTGCTTGTCAGCCTCCCAAATTACCATGTTCAGCCTCTAACCCACCATTGTCCTAGCAAACCATTGATTGGCTATGTTACCGCTTTTCTCAGCTCCTCTTATAGCGTTGCTAGTTGCAGGTGAAGATTGGAGACCGTTCCTTGGTGGAACCTTTATTTACTTGTTGGGATATCATTATATTGCCATGTTATCTTAATGCATCTATATACTTGGTAAAGGGTGGAAGGCTCGGCCTCTCGCCATAGTGTTTTGTTCCACTCTTGCCGCCCTAGTTTCCTTCATATCGGTGTTATGTTCCCGGTTTTTGCGTTCCTTACGCGGTTGGGTTATAATGGGAACCCCTTGATAGTTCGCCTTGATTAAAGCTTTTCCAGCAATGCCCAACCTTGGTTTTACCATTCGCCACCTAGCCTCTTTTCCCCTTGGGTTTCCGGAGCCCGAGGGCCATCTTATTTTAACCCCCCGGGCCAGTGCTCCTCTGAGTGTTGGTCCAACCGAGCGATGTCCGGGGCTACCAGGGGCAACTCTGGGCTGGCCTACCCAACGTCTAGCTCATCTGAGTGTGCCCTGAGAACGAGATATGTGCATCTCCTATCGGGATTTGTCGGCACATTCGGGCGGTGTTGCTGGTCTTGTTTTAACCTGTCGAAATGTTTTGTTGTACCGGGATACCGAGTCTGATCGGAACGTCTCGGGTGGAGGTCTATTCCTTCGTTGACCGTGAGAGCTTGTCATGGGCTAAGTTGGGACTCCCCTGCAGGGATTGAACTTTCGAAAGCCGTGCCCGCGGTTATGGGCAGATGGGAATTTATTAATGTCCGGTTTTTAGATAACTTGAACCTTAATATAATTAAAATGAATCAACCGAGTGTGTTACCGTGATGGCCTCTTCTCGGCGGAGTCCGGGAAGTGGACACGGTGTTGGAGTAATGTTTGCGCAGGTTGCTCTCTAGTTTCTCGCTCGCGCTTTGCCTCCTCTTCTCGCTCTCTTTTGCGAATAAGGTAGCCACCATATATGCTAGTCGCTTGCTGCAGCTCCACATATATTTACCTTACCCTACCTATTAAGCTTAAATAGTCTTGATCGCGAGGGTGCGAGATTGCTGAGTCCCTGTGGCTCACAGATTACTATTACACCAGATGCAGGGCCAGATGATACAGCTCCAGATGGCGCGTTTGAGCTCAAGTGGGAGTACGACGAGGATTCTCAGCGTTACTATGTTTCTTTTCCTGATGATTAGTAGTGGTGCCCAGTTGGGGTGATCTGGACCGAGTCGCTTGTTGGGTTGTCTTTTATTTTGGCGCCGTAGTCGGGCCATGAGTGTTTGGATGATGTATGTTATTAATGTACTTGATTGACGTGGCGAGTGTAAGCCAAATATGTTATCCCTTTTATTTATCTATTACATGGGATGTTTGTGATGATTACCCGACTTGCGACATATGCCTTCAATGCGATTATGCCTCTAAGTCGTGCCTCGACACGTGGGAGATATAATCGCATCGAGGGTGTTACACTGAACTCCTCACAGCAGTTCATCGCCCCAGCCAAGAACAGACCCTCGTGAGGCTGTTCTTCCTTGTATTGTTCCTCATCACCAGCCCAAGAGGCAGTCCACCACACCACACACTGGAGTAGTGTATTACACCACAAGGGTGGCCCGAACCAGTATAAACCCTGTGTCTCTTGTGTTGTTCTTTCCATAGCTTAGATCTTAGTGAGGCAGAGGGGTGCAGGTAGGTAGGAGGCGAAATCTCCGTGCGCACCCCAGTGTTCGAACCTCAAGGGTCTGTCGGAACCCAAAATCCAACATTTGGCGCGCCAGGTAGGGGTGCGCCGGAATTCGTCTCCTACCACCCCGTTCTCCTCCGACCATCGCGCCCATGTCTGACGCTCGTCGGGCCCGCACCGAGCGCCGGGCCGCTCTTGCTTCCCGCGTCGCCCAGACAGCTCCTGTCGGCGGGCGTCCTCGCCGTTCCCCGTCACCTGCCATCAACACGGCCACCGGCCTGGCGGGGGACGAGCAGAAAGCATCGTCTCAGCATCCGTCCGTGCGGCAAGACGGCCGCACCGCTACTCCCTCGCTCACCCCAGCTGGTTCTTCGTCCCGCGCGCTCCACGCACCCATGGAGGCTCGAGCTACGCTCATCGCGGCAAACGAGCTCCTGCGGTACCATCCCGTCGATGACGTTTACGAAGAATGGCTCGACCGCGTTGCCGAGCTCGTCCACGCCGCAGGGGGCTCTCCTGCGCCATCCATTCCGCTGCACCACACCCCGCCCCGTGCGGGCGACGAGGCTCCGACGGCGCCCCAGCCGCCTCCTCCTCAAGAAGGCGCCATGGCTCCAAGGCGCGTGGCCCCCGGGCGGAACCCGCTCCGTCAGGCGCCAGCGTGGCAAGAGCAGAGCTGCCAAGAAGTCCCTCACCCGCAAGAAGCTGCCCGGGCGCTCCCTGCTCCAACACGTCGCGACCATGCTCCTGCTCCAGCACGTCAAGACCCCCCGCGCTCCCAGCTGCAGCGCGTGGGTTCATGCAAGACCAAGCTCTCCGTCACCCAAGGCCTCCCATGGCCACAGCAGGCTACCGTGCCTTCACCACCGAGCTACGCAGCGTCGCGTGGCCCGGCAAGTTCAAGCCAGACCTGCCTCCTCGTTACGATGGCACGGCTGACCCTGCGGAGGTCCTCCAGCTCTACGAGCTGGGCATCGAAGCTGCCAACGGAGATGAGAAGGTCATGGCGAACTGGTTCCCCATGGCGCTCAAGGACGGGGCCTGCACCTGGCTCTTGAACCTGGCTCCAAGCACAATCTCCTCCTGGGACGAGATGCGCACCCGCTTCATCGCCAACTTCCAAGGTACTCGCGACCGGCCACACACCGTGAGTGACATGCGCCGCATCAAGCAACAACCCGGGGAGACCCTGCAGAAGTACATCCAGCGCTTCAACAATGCACGGCTCAAGATTCCAAAGGTGACTGAGGAGGCCATCATCTCAACCTTCTCCGACGGCGTGCGCGATGTCAAGATGAAGGAGGAGCTGGCGATGCATGAAGACCTCTGCACTTCCTTGGAGCTGTTCAACTTGGCGACCAAGTGCGCCAGGGCTGAGGAAGGGAGTCTCTCCCTCCTCGAGCTGTCTGCCGCAGACCCAGAAGAGAAGAAGCCCAAGGCCAAGGATGTGAAGCGCAAGGGGGCTGCCGTGCTCGCGGCAGAGCCAGACACCAAGCGGGGCAGAGATCAGCCCGAACCTTCCAAGGGCAGTCGGTACTGTGTGCACCACGACCTCCACACCCACAACACCAACGAATGTCAAGAGCTCCGAGCCGTGCGAGAAGGAAGGATCAGTCGTCGCCCCGAGCGTGGTGACTGGGGCTATGGTCGAGGAGGAGGAAGGAACGCAGTACGCTGGGAAGACCGTGGCCCGCGCCACGGGTGGCGCGATCAACCTCGCGAGGATCGCTGGCAAGACCCACCTCGCAAGGGAGACTAGAGGGATCAGCCTCGCGAGGATCGCCCGCAAGGCAACGCAGGCCTCCCTCCGCTGCCGCCGCAGCCAAGGAGAAACGAGGACCGCCACCAGGACGAGGGGGCTGGGGGCTTCCAGGAGCCGCGCGCGATCGCTTGCCTCCTGGGCGGGGCTCAAGCCCCAGCCTTGGAACGCATCTTCAAGCAGTTCGCCTGCGAAGTGAATGCAGCCCTCCCCAAGCTCGAAGCCACACGCCTTCTCAGGTGGTCAGCGTGCGCCATCATGTTCAGCTCAGCAGATCAGCTCAAGTGTGCGGCTACAGCCGGAGTCCTCCCGATGCTTTGTTCCCCAATCATCAGCAACGTGGTGGTCACCAGGACCCTCATCGATGGCGGGGCAGGGCTCAACGTCCTGTCCGTGGAAACATTCAACAATCTCCAAGTGCCCTACAGCCAGCTTCAGCCAACCAAGCCCTTCTCCGGAATCACCGACGACTCCACGGTCCCGATTGGGCAGGTCCGCCTCCCTGTCACCTTTGGGGCATGCGACAACTACCACACCGAGCTCATCGACTTCGGCGTCGCTCACATTCGCCTGCCGTACAACGCCATCCTTGGGTACCCGGCGCTGGCCTAGTTCATGGCCGTAACTCACCACGGCTACAACGTCCTCAAGATGCCAGGAAGTGGCGGAGTCATCACGGTGCCCTGTGAAGAGAAGGACGCGGTGTGTTCCCTGGAACGAGCCTTTCAAGCCGCATCACTGGAAGACCCGGATCGCGGAAGTAGGAGGCTTCCCGAGACCGCCCCCAAGAAGAAGAAGACATCGTCCGGCCCGGCCCCTCAGGAGGCAGGCCCCTCTAGGCCCGTGCCTGCCTAGGGGGAACCTCCTTCCATCGCATAGGAAAGCGCGCCCGGCGCCCTCCTCAGGCAGGGCTCAGGGGCTCTCCCCTGGAGGGTCACCGACCTGGCTAGGGTCACGAGGGAGGCGCTTGGGAACCACATGGAGGCATGTTTCGAAGCACATTTCCTTCAAGAAGGAGTAAGGCAAGGAGAGCCAGACCCTCAGGAGTTCGTCAGCAAGGCCATTCAGGAGCTACAGGAGTCAAGAGTCATGAAAGGCGGCCGCCGCCTACCAACAGTGGCTCCCCATCCAGGCGAGGATGGTGGGGTGCACGTCTGCATCGACATACCAGGGCTCAACCGAGTCTCCTCTCTGGAGTGCCTCTGGCCCTCGCGAGTGGGGCGCTGCAGAGGTCCACCCCACAGCTACGTTCGCATGCCTTACAGCTTGCCGAACATGGCTGCCACGTACCAGCGCCTCATGAGGGGCATCATGGAGGCACAAGAGGCCAGGTGTTCCGTGGCCCTGGCGGAGACGGAGATGGTCCGTGAGGAGCCACCAGCGCCTCCGGAGCCTCCCGAGGCCCCTGGGCCTGGGGGCTCATGAGGATCGGCTCCCGCAGCCCACCGAGTCTGCTACACCAACACCCCTTCGTCCTCAACGTCATCAGGTGACATCTTTCAAGTTTTCACTTCCAGCTGGGAGCGCCCCCAGGGCTGCATTATTCCCAGGCCGCGTGGGTCCGTCCCTGCGGCGTGTATCCCTTTTATTTCATGTTGTTAGCTTACCTTGTTGGGGGCGCCCCTCGGGCTGCATGATCCCCAAGTCGCTCGGGCCAGACCCAGCGGCATGTGTCCCATTTGTGTTTATTTCCGGTTATGCGTTCGACCTGCCATGCTTGATTATTTGATACCGGTCCACGGCACCTCTTCTTCTCCATGCCGACCACTTGCACGTTAAAGGGGGGGTACCTGAGCATCACGACTCAGGGCTCTTACTGGCTCTCCAGCCCTCACCCTCTGGCCTTGTCCACGGCATCGCGACCTGGCATACCAGCGACGACTGAGACCAGCTCGAGGGCCGGGACCCGAGGATGTAGAGTGTCGACATCTAACCGAATTTGTAGGGACACATCACAAGATAAGGCCCAGTGCCAGGCGCAACCCGCCTAGAGGTAGGGCCCCGTGAGTCCCGCGCTGGCTCACGGGTGCCCAAATACACCTCGCCAGGCCCTACCGTGCCAGCCACGTGTCAGGGCGGGGCTGTACACGCCCCGGGGGCTCCTCCCGGAGGGGCCCCCCTCCCACGTACCAGTGGAAGCACCATGCTCCGCTCTGGCTGACGACACTGCTGAGGAGCGGCTATGCCCGTACACATACGGAAGCGCTATGCTCCGCGCTGGTGATAAACAACTGAGGGTGGTCCCCGAGCCGCATCAACCTCAGGGAGCCCAGAGCTTAGTGTCTAGCCTCATCGTAACGCCTCCCCTCGGGAGTGCCGCGCGAGGGGGCTGGGCACGGGGGCTGCGCCTGGGTCACACCCAGACGCACGCCGCCCAGCCAGGTCCCCCCGGGCTTGGTTCGTCACGCGCCTCTCCCTGAGCGGAGCCAAGGTACGAAGGCCGTTTGAGCGTCAAGGGGGACTCCTGAGCATCGCGACTCAGGAGCCTAACTGGTCGCGTAGCCCCTCACTCCTTAGTTCCGAAAGGCTAACGGTGGTTGAGGTATGCGCGCGGCCGGGCTCTGCAGACGTAGAACGGTAGATCCACCCACATCACACCTCGCTACTTGTTGTTCGTGCGCCAAGGGGGACTCTTGAGCATCGCGACTCAGGAGCCTAACTTGTCACGTAGCCCCTCACTCCTTGGCCCCGTCTTGGTTTCCGGTCGGGACTAACGCTGGGTGAGGTATGCGCGGGGCCGGGCTCTGCCGGCGTAGAACATAAGCAAGTAGGAAGGAAAAGCGCAAATTTCAAGGAATTCAAAAGCAAATATTACAGTCCACACTATTATCTCAATGCCAAACGCAAGTTTAAATGCCTCCCCGAGGCATGATACATGTGCAGGAATTAAAGGCAGGACAAGAGCCACAACGGAGTCACTTGTCGGCGGTGGAGCAGCGCGGAGTGGATTCACCTTATGGAATAGTGGGGTCGGCAGCGCCTTGCTTCGGCTTGGTGCTGAAGGCTCGGAACTTTCCCAGCAGAGCCTCCGCGCGACCCTTCACGGCCTCGGCAGCAGCAGCGGCACGCTCGCCGCTTACTGGATCCAGCAGGCTATCGAGGTCAACGTCAGGATCGCGAAGGTAGATGCGGGTGAGCACCTGCGTCGGTGCTACAGAAGACCAGACACGCGCCTCGGCCTCACCCGTGGGGCCAAGGCCAAGGGCGACATCTTCAAGAGCACAAACCAGGAAGGGAAGCAGCTTGGCAGGGCCGTCCTCGGCGCCAGCCAGCGGGCTCTCCAGGCCGCTGTCATAAAGCGTCCTCAGCGAGGAGCGAGCCTTCGCCTCCATCTCCGAGAAGGCCACGCGGTCCTCGGCAAGAACCAGGGCCTTGTCGTCCAGCTGGGCCTTCCTCGCCCCCAACTGCTTCCCCAGCGTGCCTAGGCGGTCGCGGTGCTTCCTGAGCTTGACCTCCCTCTCCTTGACGGCCGCCTCGCGAGCCTTCACGCCTTCTTCCTGCTCTTGGCGAAGGCGGGCCTCTTTCGCGAACTGGTCCCGCAGGCCTTGCAGCTCGTCCTCCAGCGCCTTGCAGCGACCACCGACGTCGACCACCTCCCCCAGGGCTGTGTCACAAGCAGCCTTTGCCTCAAGGACGGCCTGCTTCTCCTCGTCGCAAGCCGTCGAGGCCTGGACCAGCGCCGCCTGGATCGAAGCATCGGAGCGAACCCATCCTGAAGCCAGCTCCGAGCGCCCGACCGCCAAGCGAGGGTCGGCGCCAAGAAGATCCTGCCGCAACCGGTCCAGCTCAGCAGCAGCGTGATCCAGAACGGCAGGAGTCGGAGAGACAACAACCAGTGGAGTAGGAGGAGAAGGCGGCAGCGCAGCCACAGCATCCTGAGGCGGAGTCTGCTGCGCCCCAACGGCTGTAGTGGTGGAAGCAGGCAAAGGCACCTCGGGAGTCACTTGGGCCATGGGGGCTGTGTTGGGGAACATAGCAGAAATTCAAAATTTTCTACGCTGTCACATCCCTAGCTTCAGGCATTGCTCTAGGTTAGCTTCATGTGTGCATCATGTCTATATTTTTGAAACTTGAATTGAGGAAATTTGGAAGCCTCAAAACCCTAAATAAAAGAAGGGCAGAAACCCTAAAAATCTCATTCATTGTTCCAAAATGCTCTTCTTAAATGTTTGATAATTTTTGGTAAGGGTTCTGGTCCCAACCAAAATATTGAACATTTTTAAGGATTTATTTTTGGGACTTTGAATTTAATTCATTAGCTATTTGAATTTGAATTATATTCATATAATTAGAATATAATTTCAAATATCCCTGAATTATTTTATGAGCTTTAGGAAAGGTCCATCTAGCAAAATAAAATATTCAGAGGAGCTTTGGCATTGTTTGAATTATTATTTTAATTCAAAACAGTGGCAAAAGAATTAAATAAAAAGAAAACAGAACTGAAATAGAAATAAAAGACAGAGAAGGACTTACCTGG
>NC_041384.1:630385490-630533507 GCF_002162155.2 Triticum dicoccoides | reverse complement strand
CCCTCTCACTCCCCTGCTCTTTTTCCCCTCATGGCCGAAGCCGCCATGGCCACTCCGATGAGCTACACCACGGCCACATCCACCCCCCCCTCACCCCCTCTCCGCATGCCTGAGCTCCGCCCTGACCCCGTGGAGCTACCCACCGACGCACGCGATCAGAGGAGGCCGAAAACGACCGGAGCGTCATCGTCCTTATCTCTGGTGCCCGGAGATCGCCGCCGTCAATTCGCCGGCGCAGAAGCCTCCCCGAGCCCGCCGAGCTTCTCTTCCGACCCCATGTGAGCTCCTGCATCTTCCCTTATGCTCGCCCCCCTCCTGTTTCTCTCCGCTAGCTCGATTCCGCCGGAGCCGAGAGCTCATCGCCGCCGGCCATGATGCCTCCGTCGTTTTAGCCACCACAGCCCGTGCCTGAGTGTGTCAACGCGTTCGGTGCCCTCCCAGGAGCATGCAGATCCCACCAGCTCCTCCTCCCGAGCACCCTAACGCCGAGCCCAAACTAACCCGAGCTCCGGCCGCCGCTGCCGAGCTCGCCGCCGTCAGCCCCGGCCGCCCCGCGACCTTCCGCTGCCTCCGCTGGATGCGCAGGAGCACGGGCTCCCTCCTGGTGCCCTCAGGGTGCCCAACCGCAGCCTGTAGCGCCGTCCCGAGCAACTCCGGCGAGGTCTCGCCGTCGCCGTGGTCGCCGGCGTCACTAGCTGACGTGGAGCATTAGGTTAGGTGCTAATCACTCAGTTAAGTAAACCCTTGTGCATGACATGTGGGACCGCTGCTGTTAAAAACACGGGTTAAGTTAAATAACCCCCTGTTAGCTCTCTATCTCACTGACATGTGGGCCTCGATGTCAGTTTGACTTGCTGACGTGGCTTTTGACTGGCCCCACACGTCAGTGACTCATGCCAGCGGTGTGTCACTGACCAGTGGGCCCCACTGGTCAGGTTTGACCCGGACCAGCCCCTGTTGACTATGCTGAGGTCAGCATGACCTAGTGCTGACGCAATAATTCCTTTCTGGAATTTAAGTAAATCTAAAATGATTTATTAATTTCAGAAAATGCCTAAAACTTCTAAAAATCATAGAAAATTAACCGTAACTCCAAATTAAATAATTTATATATGAAAAATTATCAGAAAAATTCAAGGAATCCATCTGTACCATTTTCATGCATGTTAGAACAACTTATAGGTGCTGTTTAGCACAAATCAATTAAATGGCATTTGAATAATCACATATGGAGTTTGAATTTGAATCTTGTATTCAAACCAACTTCATTTAATCTGTTGCTAGTTGCATTAGCCCAAAACACATCCATTTTGCCATGTCATGATCATGCATCATATTGTGCATTGCATTGATCGTGTTTTTCTGTATTTGCCGGTAATTGTCCCCTCTCGATAGACGTGTACCGCCGATGTGATCGATGACACCGATGAAGAGCTATATTATCTTCAGAAGTGCCAGGCAAGCAAAACCCCCTTGTTCATTCCGATACAATCCTACTCTCTCGCTCCTGCTCTCTTTTAATGCATTAGGACAACACCGATTTATCTGTTACTTGCTGCGGTAGCTGAACCCCTTTATCCTTTGCATGACCTGTCATTGCCACAGTAAATAGATGAAACCCACTAGCATGAGTAGGAGTTGTTTGAGCCCTGTTGTGCCTACTCATTCATGTTTGTTTGTCATGCCTGCTACTGCTTAGAGTTGAGTCAGGTCTGATTCATCGGGGATGAATCAGAGGTGTGTGAACATGTCCTACGGTGTGTGAACTAAGCGTGTGAACACGATTTGGTAAAGGTAGCGGTGAGAGGCCATGTAGGAGTACATGGTGGGTTGTCTCATTGCAGCCGTCCTCAGGAACTGAGTTCTGTGTTTGTGATCCATGATTCAGCTACTACCACGCATTGGGCCCGAAACCAATGGACCCTCTCGGCTTCTTAATCACCCTTGTCCTCTGTCCAGGAGTTGCAAGTAGTTTCTGGTGTTTGTAGTATGCTGGAGGCCGTGGACAGCGCTGACCGTAGGGGTGGGCTGTGATGCGGTAGGCACGTGGCCGGGTAAACCGGGCGCCCGTTTGGTGTCACGGAACCCTGTTCACATCGTTTGGGGCTGTGAGCGAAACTCCGGCCGGATCTCCTCATGGATGGAACCCGAATAGGCGATAAACCTGGACTAGAGACTTGAGTGTTTAGGCAGGCCGTGGCCGACACCCACGTTGGGCTTCCGCTTGAAAGTTGCCGAGTACATGTCGTGTAAACGGCGGTAAGTGGTGAGAGCGTGTGTGAAGAAGTACACCCCTGCAGGGTTAATATGATCTATTCGAATAGCCGTGTCCGCGGAAAAGGACTTCTGGGTTGCTTATATCAGTTCATAGACAAGTGAAAGTGGATACTCTAAAATACGCAAGATAAGCGTGAGTGCTATGGATGGCGTTCTCGTAGGGAGACGGGAGCGGTTCCATAGTGGTGTATTGATATGGTGAATATGTGGACTCGTGTGCGCCACCTCAAAAGAGTCGCTTGCAGTCGTAGTTTAGGCTATCCACCAAGTCAAGCTGGCCTGCTGCAGTTAAACCCCACCATCCCTTTGTTGATAATGATGCATATGTAGTTAGTTCTGATGTAAGTCTTGTTGGGTACATTTGTACTCACGTTTGCCTATTTTATGTTTTGCAGAGAGACTTTGGTCTCACTAGTAGTTTCGCGTGGACTTCGACGTTTAGCTTGTTACCTCAGCTACGATCTTGTGCCCCGGCAGGATTTGGTAGATAGTCAGGCTTCTCAGCCTTTTTCATTTATAGCTGTCTGTACTCAGACATGATAGCTTCCGCTTGTGCTTGATTTGTATGCTCTGAATGTTGGGTCATGAGACCCATGTTTGTAATATCTCGCTCCTCGGAGCCTATTGAATAGATTACTTGAGTCGTAGAGTCATTTTGTGATATCATGTTGTATTGCACATATCGAGCATATTGTGTGTATGTTATTGAAATGCTTGGTATGTGTGGGATCTGACCATCTAGTTGTTTATCTTTAGTAGCCTCTCTTACGGGGAAATGTCTCCTAGTGTTTCCACCGAGCCATGGTAGCTTGCTACTGCTCCGGAACACTTAGGCTGGCCGGCATGTGTCCTTCTTCGTTCCTGTGTCTGTCCCTTCGGGGAAATGTCACGCGGTGAATACCGGAGTCCTGTTAGCCCGCTACAGCCCGGTTCACCGGAGTCCTGCTAGCCCAGTGCTACAGCCTGGATTCACTCGCTGATGACCGACACGTTCGATGCTGGGTCATGGATGCCTGTCCCTGTAAGTCTGTGCCGCTTTGGGTTTACGACTAGCCATGTCAGCCCGGGCTCCTTATCATATGGATGCTAGCGACTCTGTCATATACGTGTGCCAAAAGGCGCAAACGGTCCCGGGCAAAGGTAAGGCGACACCCGTGGGAATACCGTGCGTGAGGCCGCAAAGTGATATGAGGTGTTACATGCTAGATCGATGTGGCATTGAGTCGGGGTCCTGACAGCGTTGGTATCAGAGCTTGACTGCCTGTAGGATTACCAAGCCAAACTGGTCGAAGTTGAGTCTAGAAATTCTTTAGTTATATAAGGGAATTGATTGTGGGATGGAACGTAAGGCTCTTTTTACTCCTTATACCTCATGGCCTTCTGATCTGAGTCATCATCTTCTCTTCTACGGGGATTAAGAACTAGGCTTTCTCTTCTTTCTATCAGGATCACGTGTTACTAATCCGTAGACTTATAAGATTGTTGGATTTAAGCTTGAGTTCAGTTTCTACTACTTCCGTATGTTAATTGTTGATCTCGAAACCTTGATATCGTGCTTCTGAGTGGTTATGCCACCAATTTGTGAATGTCTCAAATCTTTTCTGAGCATTTACAGCCGTTATGCTGTCCGAGTCATCCCAGGTTTCTAAATAGTTTGAAGCAATTTGCAAAATCCTTTCCCTCTGGTTTCGATGTTCCTTTATGCCAGCTCAATCACACTAATTGTTGAGTTGAGGTAATTTATTGCCCTGACATATATGTTGGAGCTATTATTATGACCCTAGGTGTCTTAGGGGATCACCTAGTAATTTAGCCATGATTGGTGTCCCAGTGTGATGATTCTGGCCTTTATCCTCGAAAGCATTCCGTGATGCTACTTAGTCATAGGTATTCTGTTCCTGGGTTCTTGAACCCGAGATTCACTCCACCTACTTCGTGTTGATAGTAATTGTTAGTGCCTTCAGGATATTAGTAACCTTTGCGATAGTCCTTGAAGTCCGTGGTATCTTCTTCTTCCAAATACCATGAACTACTTATGGCAGAAGTTCCTCGTTGAACTGAAATATCACAACAGGATTATTCTTGAGGAGTTCTCCATTCATAAATCATGACTCTGCCAGTTCTACCTTTCTGCATGGGTTATCCGGAAGAAATATGTTGAACTTGGTTCGACATACTAATCTATGCATCCACAACTCAGAAAGTTATATGTTCCTTTGAGTTGTTCTCTTTAGTTGCATTCTGACCCTCGTCTATCAATTGATAGTCAAGAGTATGCGTGCGTTCGTTCATCGATGCCTATGACTCTTGTGGTCTGTCAAGCCATTCTATTCTGGAATGACTAGGAGAAACAAACTCCAGTACCTCTTCCATATCTAGGATTGGGTCAAAGTAGTTGTATTCCGCAGATCAAATGCCAATCCAGCTTTTGTTCTGTTCTACCTTGGAGTATCACCATCTTTATATCGGGATTGTTATAGGAATTGCACACCATCCTATGAACTCTTGGTACAGTGATACTTCTTGCCATCACTGTTCATTCCTCGGCCCTCGTGTTGATGCAACCGGAATACCGACAAATGAATTGTGATGTGTGAAATCAATACTGCTAGCAACTCTGTTGCTTGGTAGTTAAAGGATAATAATTTCATTCCTAGTATGTTGGTTTTCGAATCATCCTTCTAATACTAATCGTGCTACCTAGTCCTTATTTCGGTGCACCCTGCGATTGATGAGTTAGGATCTTGTCAAGTCCTCACTCATTTGATCATATCGTCTTGCCCTCAAAAGCAAGATTGTTCTCGAGCTTAGTAACATACCGGTGGTTCATGATTTTCCGAATATCTTCTTGGAAGTATTACCAGGTTGTCACCTGACTGCTATGTTGAGCTCGTGATCAAGTCGGTTTCTTGTGAACCACCTTCTCTCCAAGAATCGGTGTTAGATATCCCTGAGCTAGTTGGTTAAGCTAAACGACAACTTGGAGGGTTGGAAGATAAAAGCTTGTCTGACTTAGTTCGTTCCAAAGGGATATTCTTGTGTAGTGTGTGTTGAAGAAAGATGATATCTTCATCGATTGGTCCTTGTGATCAGTTGCTGGACCTATTGTCTTATCAATCCCTTGATTTGAGTGTGGGCTATCGTCAAATCAAATCAGTACCAACGATGCTCGTAATGTTGTCCTACTCGTGGTTGATCCCTCGAGCATACACCATTACATCTTTGGTCTGACCAATACTATCACCGTGTTCACATGATGGTGGAAGTCCAGTGATATGGAAATTCCGATGAGTTGCTGTTGAGCCCATCAGTAGCATTTGGTCTCCCCCCATGAATCATGTTGAACATCAACCTAGTGTTGGAAACTTGTGTAAGCATTTCTTCGTGTTTCATTCATGAAGCATATGTTTGAATGAAAGTAGTGATTTTCCCTAATTCATGTGCATATGATGCAAGTTGCCGCCATGAATTTGAGGAAGATTGTTTTGTTTCCCTGGAATCATTCCAAATTAGTCATGCACACGTGCGAAGTATTCTGTGGTCTGGAGACTTGCAACCTTCATTCCATATGTGTCCCGAGCACACCAAGCCACTGATTGATTTGTTCAAGGGGAAGAAGTTCCTTCATAAGAGCTAATCATATGACTTATGCAAGGACTTCGTTATCCACGGTGATGGTTCCCAACCAGAACTCAGTAGTGTTTTATTGTAAGACTACCACGTGGTCATGCTTGTCCGGGACAACGTGTTCACATGTTTGTAGCAGAACCAGCTCATGTTTTGGAGCTTACTATCGTAGTTCATTTCCCGAGAATCTCGCAACGTCATCTCGTCGATTTGTGTTGCAAACTTTCATTTTTCTTTCTAGACTTGATGAGTCTGGGATATCCTGACACCAACCAGATCTGAATCTCAGGCAGATATGATGGTTGGAACATTCTCCAAGAACTATAATATTGGTCCCTCGATAACCGGTAAAGTGGATGTCGTGGCCAACACACCCAGCCGGAAGACCTGTTATTATAATATCTTGATTGAGGAAGTTGGCCACCTCCCCATAGGGATTTCGTAGGATTTACTCCCTAGTTGCCCTATGGATTTTTGTATTCCCGAAGTCCGACCTTTTACTTGATGTTCTAGATATCAAACCATATCTGTGAATGGGTTACACTAGCACATCAAGGAGAACATTAGAAGCGGAGTGCTAAATGTCTCTCGGTCGATCATCCAGATTTTGTCCCCTTGGCCTCGCTAAGGTGAAATCTGAGAAAGTGTTATCCTCCTTCGCATCTGCATCGTCCATCGCTATTCATCATGGTAGTAAGTTGTGTTGCCAGGATCCTTGACACGGATATTGGTAGAATCTTGATGATTGTGGAAATGCTCAAGTTCTTGAGAGCACGCACAAGCGCTACGTGTTATCCTCGGCACTAGCTGGGTTTGCTCTCAGTTTCCTCGGTTATGCTATAACTTCTCAACAGTGGATTCACTCTCTATTGTTGGGTTCTCCCCAGTTACCAGAATCATTCCCAGCATTTGCATTTTGTTCCCAGCTTGCACCGCCAATGTGCCATTCTACCATGGATCTCTTCCATTTCCGGTGATAAGCAAATTCATCCATTACGTTGTCTTCAACAAGGTAATCCACATCATCCAAGTTCGAGTATGCCATTCTACCGACCCCCTCCAAATGATCGTTTGTGATTACTTTATGCTGGTATGAAGAGTTTCAATGATCTCTGAATCAAAAGTAATTCTTTTTGCCACTTAAGGTAATACTCTACGATCACCTTCCTCCAGGATATTTCGTCGTGGTATCATGGCAACTCAACTCTTCGCTACGTTGGCAATCGTTTACCACCTTCTTAAGTGTGGAATTATTGTCCACCTAGTGAACCTTCGTCATCTGTTCCACTCCATTTCTTCAAATCTGTGCTTCGTCTCCCAGCTCAAGAGATGTTGCTATGTCTCATTCCGGAAGTTAATCCTGAGTTGTTCGATCTTCGAGAAGACCGATCCTTCCAGAGTTTTCCTTTCCTCTTCTTGTCATGATTAGCTGAAGTTCTCAGAGCAAGACGACAAGACAAAGATGGTGTTCAAATCAACGTTCCTATGAAGTGCAACCTGGATCGTGAAGATTGTACTAGTTGCGTTACCTTTCACCTTACCCTACGCTTGAATCTCGAGACGAGATTCTTGTTTAGTGGGGGTGAGTTGTCACATCCCTAGCTTCAGGCATTGCTCTAGGTTAGCTTCATGTGTGCATCATGTCTATATTTTTGAAACTTGAATTGAGGAAATTTGGAAGCCTCAAAACCCTAAATAAAAGAAGGGCAGAAACCCTAAAAATCTCATTCATTGTTCCAAAATGCTCTTCTTAAATGTTTGATAATTTTTGGTAAGGGTTCTGGTCCCAACCAAAATATTGAACATTTTTAAGGATTTATTTTTGGGACTTTGAATTTAATTCATTAGCTATTTGAATTTGAATTATATTCATATAATTAGAATATAATTTCAAATATCCCTGAATTATTTTATGAGCTTTAGGAAAGGTCCATCTAGCAAAATAAAATATTCAGAGGAGCTTTGGCATTGTTTGAATTATTATTTTAATTCAAAACAGTGGCAAAAGAATTAAATAAAAAGAAAACAGAACTGAAATAGAAATAAAAGACAGAGAAGGACTTACCTGGCGCCACTTACCTGGCCCAACACTGTGCAGCCAGCAGCGGCCCAGCCCACCACTTCTCCCCCCCCCCTTGCCGCCTTCCTCCTCGCGCCAGTAGGCGCAGGCGCGTGGCCGGAGCGCGCGGGCACACGCCCAGGCCACCTCCTGCCTCCCTGCTTGCCTCCGCTACTCCCTGGAGACGCCACGCGGCTCCCTCGACCCTCCCTCATTCTCCCGCGTCTCTCCCTCCGTCCCTATCCCCCTCCGCTCCCTCTCCCTCTCTGCCCGAGCGGAGCCCGTCGCCACCGACGCCGTTCGCCACGGCCACCAGCCACCCCCTCGCTCCCTCTATGCATCCCTGAGCTCCGCCCTGACCCCGTGGAGCTACACACGCGACGCACGCGACCAGAGGAGGCCGCAGTCGACCGGAGCGTCGTCGTCTTCATCTCCGGTGCCCGGAGATCGCCGTCGTCAATTCGCCGTTGCAGAGGCGTCCCCGAGCCCACTCAGCGTCTCGTCCGACTCCCCGTGAGCTCCTCTTCTCTTCCCCTCACTCCCCGCACCTGATTTCGTCCCCTAGCTCCATCTTCCACCACGGCCGAAGCTCGCCGCCGCCGTGCCTCGTCGCCGGCGTGGCCAGAGCCACTGTGGCTCGAAGCCGGGCACACCATCGTGCTCCACACCTCACCAGGAGCACGTAGCACGCACCAACGCCTCCCCTAGCGCCCTGGATCGCCTAACCCGCTGTTGGCCGAACTCCGGCCGCCGCTCACGAGCTCGCCGTCGTCGGTACCGGCCACCACAGGCACGGCCACCACCACCATTCGATGCGCACCAGCAAGGGCTCTCCAACGAGCCCAAGCACAGCCTCGCCCGTGCCCTGTAGCGCGTTTCCGGCTCGCGCCGCGACTCGGGCCTCGCCGGCGTCATGTCGCCGGTGGGTTTGACCCCACTGACCCGGGATTTGACCCTGCTAATTAACCCTGTGACACTGACAGCAGGGCCCCACCTGCTAATTAATCCTAGATTAGTTTCTGTTTAGTTTTTAACTAATCCTAGTGGCCCCACACGTCAGCTTTGACTAAGCTGACGTGGCTGTTGACTGGGCCCACATGTCAGCGACACTAATCAGCCCCAGTCACTGACCAGTGGACCCCACTGGTCAGGTTTGACCACCAGCAGCGTCTGTTGACCTGCTGACGTCATAGTGACGCAATGCTGACGCAATAAGTATTTTCTGGATTTAAAAATAAATCAGAAAATCCAGAAAATTGTATAAACTTCAATAAATCATAGAAATTCAACCGTAACTCCAAATTAAATAATTTATATATGAAAAATTATCAGAAAAATTCAAGGAATCCATCTGTACCATTTTCATGCATGTCAGAACAACTTATAGATGCTGTTTAGCACAAATCATACTAATGGCATTTAAATATCCACATATGGAGTTTGAATTTGAATCTTGGATTCAAACCAACTTCATTTAATCTGGTTTTAGGTGCATTAGCCCAAAACACATTCATATTGCCATGTCATAGCATGCATCATATTGTGCATTGCATTGATTGTGTTTCTTCTGTGTTTGCCGATGTTGTTCCCCCTCGGTAGATGTTGTATCGACGATGTGATCGTTGACACTGATGAAGACTCAATGCTATCTTCAGAAGTGCCAGGCAAGCAAAACCCCCTTGTTCATTCCGATACAATCCTACTCTCTCGCTCCTGCTCTCTTTTACTGCATTAGGACAACACCGATTCATCTGTTACTTGCTGCGGTAGCTGAACCCCTTTATCCTCTACATGACCTGTCATTCCACAGTAAATAGATGAAACCCACTAGCATGAGTAGGAGTTGTTTGAGCCCTGTTGTGCCTACTCATTCATGCTTGTTTGTCATGCCTGCTACTGCTTAGAGTTGAGTCGGGTCTGATTCATCGGGGATGAATCAGAGGTGTGTGAACATGTCCTACAGTGTGTGAGCTAAGCGTGTGAACACGATTTGGTAAAGGTAGCGGTGAGAGGCCATGTAGGAGTACATGGTGGGTTGTCTCATTGCAGCCGTCCTCAGGAACTGAGTTCTGTGTTTGTGATCCATGATTCAGCTACTACCACGCATTGGGCCCGAAACCAATGGACCCTCTCGGCTTCTTAATCACCCTTGTCCTCTGTCCAGGAGTTGCAAGTAGTTTCTGGTGTTTGTAGTATGCTGGAGGCCGTGGACAGCGCTGACCGTAGGGGTGGGCTGTGATGCGGTAGGCACATGGCCGGGTAAACCGGGCACCCGTTTGGTGTCACGGAACCCTGTACACATCGTTTGGGGCTGTGAGCGAAACTCCGGCCGGATCTCCTCATGGATGGAACCCGAATAGGCGATAAACCTGGACTAGAGACTTGAGTGTTTAGGCAGGCCGTGGCCGACACCCACGTTGGGCTTCCGCTTGAAGGTTGCCGAGTACATGTCGTGTAAACGGCGGTAAGTGGTGAGAGCGTGTGTGAAGAAGTACACCCCTGCAGGGTTAACATCATCTATTCGAATAGCCGTGTCCGCGGAAAAGGACCTCTGGGTTGCTTATATCAGTTCATAGACAAGTGAAAGTGGATACTCTAAAATACGCAAGATAAGTGTGAGTGCTATGGATGGCGTTCTCGTAGGGAGACGGGAGCGGATCCATAGTGGTGTATTGATATGGTGAATATGTGGACTCATGTGCGCCACCTCAAAAGAGTCACTTGCAGTCGTAGTTTAGGATAGCCACCGAGTCAAAGCTGGCTTGCTGCAGTTAAACCCCACCACCCCTTTGTTGATAATGATGCATATGTAGTTAGTTCTGATGTAAGTCTTGCTGGGTACATTTGTACTCACGTTTGCCTATTTTATGTTTTTGCAGAGAGACTTCAGTCTCACTAGTAGTTCCACGTGGACTTCGACGTTTAGCTTGTTACCTCAGCTACGATCTTGAGCCCTCGGCAGGATCTGGTAGATAGTCAGGCTTCTCAGCCTTTTTCATTTATAGATGTCTGTACTCAGACATGATAGCTTCCGCTTGTGCTTTGATTGGTATGCTCTGAATGTTGGGTCATGAGACCTATGTTTGTAATATCTCGCTCCTCGGAGCCTAATGAATAAATACTTGATTTGTAGAGTCATGTTGTGATGCCATGTTGTATTTGCACATATCGAGCATATTGTGTGTATGTTATTGAAATGCTTGGTATGTGTGGGATCTGACCATCTAGTTGTTTATCTTTAGTAGCCTCTCTTATCGGGAAATGTCTCCTAGTGTTTCACTGAGCCATGGTAGCTTGCTACTGCTCCGGAACACTTAGGCTGGCCGGCATGTGTCCTTCTTCGTTCCTGTGTCTGTCCCTTCGGGGAAATGTCACGCGATGAATACCGGAGTCCTGTTAGCCCGCTACAGCCCGGTTCACCGGAGTCCTGCTAGCCCAGTGCTACAGCCTGGATTCACCCGCTGATGACCGACACGTTCGATGCTGGGTCATGGATGCCTGTCCCTGTAAGTCTGTGCCACTTTGGGTTTACGACTAGCCATGTCAGCCCGGGCTCCTTATCATATGGATGCTAGCGACACTGTCATATACGTGTGCCAAAAGGCGCAAACGGTCCCGGGCAAAGGTAAGGCGACACCCGTGGGAATACCGTGCGTGAGGCCGCAAAGTGATATGAGGTGTTACTTCCTATATATCAATCTTTACCTTCGGACCATTCCAGAACTCCTCATGACGTCCGGGATCTCATCCGGGACTCCGAACAAGATTCGGTAACCGCGTACATACTTTCCCTATAACCCTAGCATCATCGAACCTTAAGTGTGTAGACCCTACGGGTTCGGGAACCAATGCAGACATGACCGAGACGTTCTCCTGTCAATAACCAACAACGGGATCTGGATACCCATGTTGGCTCCCACATGCTTCACGATGATCTCATCGGATGAACCACGATGTCAAGGACTTAATCAATCCCGTATACAATTCCCTTTGTCTATCGGTACGATACTTGCCCGAGATTCGATCGTCGGTATCCCGATACCTTGTTCAATCTTGTTACCGGCAAGTCTCTTTACTCGTTCCGTAACACATCATCCCATGATCAACTCCTTGATCACATTGTGCACATTATGATGATGTCCTACCGAGTGGGCCCAGAGATACCTCTCCGTTTACACGGAGTGACAAATCCAGTCTCGATTCGTGCCAACCCAACAAACACTTTTGGAGATACCTGTAGTGTACCTTTATAGCCACCTAGTTACGTTGTGACGTTTGGCACACCCAAAGCACTCCTACGGTATCCGGGAGTTGCACAATCTCATGGTCTAAGGAAATGATACTTGACATTAGAAAAGCTTTAGCATACGAACTACATGATCTTGTGCTAGGCTTAGGATTGGGTCTTGTCCATCACATCATTCTCCTAATGATGTGATCCCGTTATCAACGACATCCAATGTCCATGTTCAAGAAACCGTAACCATCTATTGATCAACGAGCTAGTAACCTAGAGGCTTACTAGGGACATGGTGTTGTCTATGTATCCACACATGTATCTGAGTTTCCTATCAATACAATTCTAGCATGGATAATAAACGATTATCATGAACAAGGAAATATAATAATAACCAATTTATTATTGCCTCTAGGGCATATTTCCAACAGTCTCCCACTTGCACTAGAGTCAATAATCCAGTTCACATCGATATGTGATTAACACTCAAGGTCACATCCCCATGTGACTAACACCCAAAGAGTTCTGGGTTTGATCATGTTATGCTTGTGAGAGAGGTTTCAGTCAACGGGTCTGCAACATTCAGATCCGTATGTACTTCGCAAATTTCTATGTCATCTTGTAGATGCAACTACTACGCTACATTTGGAGCCATTTCAAAGAACTGTTCTACTTGGAGCTATTCTAAATTGTTGCTCCATCATACGTATCCGGTATCTCTACTTAGAGCTATCCGGATAGGTGTTAAGCTTGCATCGACGTAACTCTTTACGTCGAACTCTTTATGACCTCCATAACTGAGAAACATATCCTTATTCCTCTAAGGATAATTTAGACCGCTATCTGGTGATCTACTCCTAGATCACCTTTGTACCTCTTGCCAAATATGTGGCAATGCGCACATCAGGTGTGGTACTCAGCATGGCATACCGTATGGAGCCTATGACAAAAGCATAGGGGACGACCTTCGTCCTTCCTCTTTCTTCTGCCGTGGTGGAGCTTTAAGTCTTGACTTCATACCTTACAACTCAGGCAAGAACTCCTTCTTTGACTGATCCATCTTGAACACCTTCAAGATCATGTCAAGGTATGTGCTCATTTGGAAGTACCATTAAGCGTTTTGATCTATCCTTATAGATCTTGATGCTCAATGTTCAAGTAGCTTAATCCAGGCTTTCCATTGAAAAACACTTTCCGAATAACCCTATATGCTTTCCAGAAATTCTATGTCATTTCTGATCAACAATATGTCAACAACATATATTCATCAGAAATTCTATAGTGCTCCCACTCACTTCTTTGGAAATACAAGTTTCTCATAAACTTTGTATACACCCAAAATCTTTGATCATCTCATCAAAGCATACATTCCAACTCTGAGATGCTTACTCCAGTCCTTAGAAGGATTGCTGGAGCTTTGCATACTTGTTAGCATCTTTCAGGATTGACAAAACCTTCCGGTTGTATCACATACAACCTTTCCTCAAGAAAATCGTCGAGGAAACAATGTTTTGACATCCTATCTGCAAGATTTCATAAATAATGTAGTAATCGCTAATATAATTCCAACAGACTCTTAGCATCGCTATGAGTGAGAAAGTCTCATCGTAGTCAACTCCTTGAACTTGTCGGAAAACATCTTAACGACAAGTCGAGCTTTCTTAATGGTGATACTTACCATCATTGTCCGTCTTCCTTTTAAAATCCATATGTACCTAACAGCCTTACGACCATCAAGTAGTTCTTCCAAATTCTACACTTTGTTTTCATATATGGATCCTCTCTCGAATTATATGGCCTCGAGCCATTTTGGAATCCAGGCCCACCATCGCTTCTCCATAGCTAGTAGGTTCATTGTTGTCTAGCAACATGACTTCCAAGACAGGATTACGTACCATTCTGAAGTAGTAAGCATCCTTGTCATCCCACGAGGTTTGGTAGTGACTTGATCTGAAGTTTCATGATCACTATCATAAGCTTCCACTTCTATTGGTGTAGGTGCCGCAGGAACAACTCCCTGTGCCCTGCCACACACTAGTTGAAGAGACGGTTCAATAACCTCATCAAGTCTCCACCATCCTCCCACTCAATTCTTTCGAGAGAAACTTTTCCTCGGGAAAGGACCCGATTCTAGAAACAATCCCTTATTGCTTTTCGGATATGAGACAGGAGGTACACCCAACTGTTTTGGGTGTCCTATGAAGATGCATTTATCCGCTTTGGGTTCGAGCTTGTCAGCCTGAAACTTTTCACATAAGCATCGCAGCCCCAAACCTTTTAACAAATGACAGCTTAGGTTTCTCTAAACCATAGTTCATACGGTGTCATCTCATCGGAATTATGTGGTACCCTATTTAAAGTGAATGTGGTTGTCTCTAATGCCTAACCCATAAACTATCGTGGTAATTCGATAAGAGACATCATGGTATGCATCATATCCAATAGGGTGCAATTATGATGTTCGGACACACCAACATACTATGGTGTTTCAGGCTGTATTAGTTGTGAAACAATTTCCACAATGTCTTAATTCTATGCCAAACTCGTAATTCAGATATTCATCTCTATGATCATATCATAGATATTTTATCCTCTTGTCACGACGATCTCTCACCTTCACCCTGAAATTACTTGAACCTTTCAATAATTCAGACTCGTGATTCATCAAGTAAATGTGCTCAACATCTACTCAAATCATCTGTGACGTAAGAACATAACGATATCCACTACACGCCTCAGCACTTATTGGACTGCACACATCAAAATGTATTACTTCCAACAAGTTGCTTTCTAGTTCCATTTTACTGAAAACGAGGCTTTCAGTCATCTTGCCCATGTGGTATGATTTGCATGTCTCAAGTGATTCAAAATCAAGTGAGTCCAAACGGTCCATTTGCATGGAGTTTCTTCATGCATATACACCAATAGACATGGTTCGCATGTCTCAAACTTTTCAAAAACGAGTGAGCCCAAAGATCCATCAACATGGAGCTTCTTCATGCGTTTTATACCGATATGAATTACATGGCAGTGCCACAAGTAGGTGGTACTATCATTACTATCTTATATCTTTTGGCATGAACATGTGTATCACTACGATCGAGATTCAATAAACCATTCATTTTAGGTGCAAGACCATTGAAGGTATTATTCAAATAAACAGAGTAACCATTATTCTCCTTAAATGAATAACCGTATTGCGATAGACATAATCCAATCATGTCTATGCTCAACGCAAACACCAATCTCGATGGTAGAGGGAGCGTGCGATGCTTGATCACATCAAGCTTGGGAAAAACTTCCAACACATATCGCCAGCTCACCTTTAGCTAGTTTCCGTTTACTCCGCAGCCTTTTATTTCGAGTTTACTAATACTTAGCAACCGAACCGGTATCTAATACCATGGTGCTACTAGGAGTACTAGTAAAGTAGACATTAACACAATGTATATCCAATATACTTCTATCGACCTTGCCAGCCTTCTCATCTACCAAGTATCTAGGGTAATTCTGCTCCAGTGGCTGTTCCCCTTATTACAGAAGCACTTAGTCTCGGGTTTGGCTTCAACCTTGGGTTTCTTCACTAGAGCAGCAGCTGATTTGCCGTTTCATGAAGTATCCCTTCTTGCCCTTGCCCTTCTTGAAACTAGTGGTTTCACCAACCATCAACAATTGATGCTCCTTCTTGATTTCTACTTTTGTGGTGTCAAACATCGCGAATATCTCAAGGATCATCATATATGTCCCTGATATATTATAGTTCATCACGAAGCTCTAGCAGCTTGGTGGTAATGAGTTCGGAGAAACATCACTATCTCATCTGGAAGATCAACTCCCACTCGATTCAAATGATTGTTGTACTCAGACAATCTGAGCACAAGCTCAACAATTGAGCTTTTCTCCCTTAGTTTGCAGGCTAAGAAAATCGTCGGAGGTCTTATACCTCTTGACATGGACACGAGCCTGAAATCCCAATTTCAGCCCTCGAAACATCTCATATGTTTCGCGACGTTGCAAAACGTCTTCGGTGCCTCAACTCTAAACCGTTTAACTGAACTATCACGTACTTATCAAAATGTGTGTGTCAGATGTTCGCAACATCCACAGACGATGTTCGAGGTTCAGCACACTGAGCGGTGCATTAAGGACACAAGCCTTCTATGAAGCAAGGTGGGTAATCCTCAGTTTACGGACCTAGTACGCATAATTGCTACTATCAACTTTCAACTAAATTTTCTCCAGGAACATATCTAAACAGTAGAACTGAAGCGCGAGCCACGACATAATTTGCGAAGACCTTTTGACTATGTTCAGGATAATTAAGTTCATCTTATTAACTCCCACTCAGATAGACATCCCTCTAGTCATCTAAGTGATTACATGATCCGAATCAACTAGGCCGTGTCCGATCATCACGTGAGACGGACTAGTCAACATCGGCGAACATCTTCATGTTGATTGTATCTTCTATACGACTCATGTTCGACCTTTCGGTCTTCTGTGTTCCGAGGCCATGTCTGTACATGCTAGGCTCGTCAAGTCAACCTAAGTGTTTGCATGTGTAAATCTGTCTTACACCCGTTGTATGTGAACGTTGGAATCTATCACACCCGATCATCATGTGGTGCTTCGAAACAACGAACTGTCGCAACGGTGCACAGTTAGGGGGAACACTTTCTTGAAATTATTATGAGGTATCATCTTATTTACTACCATCGTTCTAAGTAAACAAGATGCAAAAACATGATAAACATCACATGCAATCAAATAATAGTGACATGATATGGCCAATATCATATAGCTCCTTTGATCTCCATCTTGGGGCTCCATGATCATCTTGTCACCGGCATGACACCATGATCTCCATCATCATGATCTCCATCATCGTGTCTCCATGAAGTTGCTCGCCAACTATTACTTCTACTACTATGGCTAACACGTTTAGCAATAAAGTAAAGTAATTTACATGGCGTTTCTCAATGACACGCAGGTCATACAAAAAATAAAGACAACTCCTATGGCTCCTGCCGGTTGTCATACTCATCGACATGCAAGTCATGATTCCTATTACAAGAACATGATCTCATACATCACATATATATCATTCATCACATCCTTTGGCCATATCACATCACAAAACACTTGCTGCAAAAACAAGTTAGACGTCCTCTAATTGTTGTTGCAACTTTTTTACGTGGCTGCTATAGGTTTCTAGCAAGAACGTTTCTTACCTACGCCAAAACCACAACGTGAATTGCCAATTTCTATTTACCCTTCATAAGGACCCTATTCATCAAATCCGATTCGACTAAAGTGGGAGAGACAGACACCCGCCAGCCACCTTATGCAACTAGTGCATGTCAGTCGGTGGAACCGGTCTCACGTAAGCGTATGTGTAAGGTTGGTCCGGGCCGCTTCATCCCACGATGCCGCCGAATCAAGATAAGACTAGTAACGGCAAGATAATTGACAATATCGACGCCCACAACTACTTTGTGTTCTACTTGTGCATAGTAACTACGCATAGACCTAGCTCATGATGCCACTGTTGGGGAACGTAGCAGAAATTCAAAATTTTCTACGCATCACCAAGATCAATCTATGGAGTAATCTAGCAACGAGGGAAGGAGAGTGCATCTACATACCCTTGTAGATCACTAAGCGGAAGCGTTCAAGTGAACGGGGTTGATGGAGTCGTACTCGTCGTGATCCAAATCACCAATAATCCTAGTGCCGAACGGACGGCACCTCCGTGTTCAACACACGTACAGCCCGGTGACGTCTCCTACACCTTGATCCAGCAAGGGGAGAAGGAGAGGTTGGGGAAGACTCCATCCAGCAGCAGCACGACGGCGTGGTGGTGGTGGAGGAGCACGGGACTCCAGCAGGGCTTCGCCAAGCATTACGAGAGACGAGGAGGGAGAGGGGTAGGGCTGCGCCAACAGGGAGAGCAAATCGTATGTTGGGCAGCCCCCATACCTCAAGTATATATAGGGGGAGGGGAGGGGATGCGCCCCACCTAGGGTTCCCTCCCTAGGGGTGGCGGCAGCCCCTAGATCCCATCTGGGAGGCGGCCACAAGGGGGAGAGGGGGAGGCGCACCTAGGGTGGGCCTTAGGGCCCATCTGCCCTAGGTTTGCCCCCTTCCCCTCTTGGGGGCGCCTTGGGCCTTGGTGGGAGGTGCCCCAGACCACCTAGGGGCTGGTCCCTTCCCACTATTGGCCCATGTAGGCCTCCGGGGCTGGTGGCCCCACCTGGTGGACCCCCGGACCCCTCCGGTGGTCCAGGTACACTACCGGTCTTGCCCGGCACACTTCCGGTGGCCAAAACCATACTTCCTATATATCAATCTTTACCTCCGGACCATTCCGGAACTCCTCGTGACTTCCGGGATCTCATCCGGGACTCTGAACAACATTCGGTAACCGCGTACATACTTTCCCTATAACCCTAGCGTCATCGAACCTTAAGTGTGTAGACCCTACGGGTTCGGGAACCATGCAGACATGATCGAGACGTTCTCCGGTCAATAACCAACAGCGGGATCTGGATACCCATGTTGGCTCCCACATGCTTCATGATGATCTCATCGGATGAACCACGATGTCAAGGACTTAATCAATCCCATATACAATTCCCTTTGTCCATCGGTATGATACTTGCCCGAGATTCAATCGTTGGTATCCCGATACCTTGTTCAATCTCGTTACCGGCAAGTCTCTTTACTCGTTCCGTAACACATCATCCCGTGATCAACTCCTTGATCACATTGTGCACATTATGATGATGTCCTACCGAGTGGGCCCAGAGATACCTCTCCATTTACACGGAGTGACAAATCCCAGTCTCGATTCGTGCCAACCCAACAGACACTTTCGGAGATACCTGTAGTGTACCTTTATAGCCACCCAGTTACGTTGTGATGTTTGGCACACCCAAAGCACTCCTACGGTATCCGGGAGTTGCACAATCTCATGGTCTAAGGAAATGATACTTGACATTAGAAAAGCTTTAGCATACGAACTACATGATCTTGTGCTAGGCTTAGGATTGGGTCTTGTCCATCACATCATTCTCCTAATGATGTGATCCCGTTATCAACGACATCCAATGTCCATGTTCAAGAAACCGTAACCATCTATTGATCAACGAGCTAGTAACCTAGAGGCTTACTAGGGACATGGTGTTGTCTATGTATCCACACATGTATCTGAGTTTCCTATCAATACAATTCTAGCATGGATAATAAACGATTATCATGAACAAGGAAATATAATAATAACCAATTTATTATTGCCTCTAGGGCATATTTCCAAAAGGCTGAGCTCGCCCCAGCCAGCTCAGCCAGGCCTCGCGAGGACGACCGGGCAGGAGAAGCCCGTGCGCCGCGGTCACCCTCCTTCGCGGGCAGAGGCGCTGCCACGGAAGGGACCTCGGGAGCTCCCTTCGACTTCTTTGCTGCGGGCGCCAGCCTATCCAAGAGATGTGGACGTCAAGCCTCAGAAGTAGAACAAGAAATAAAGACAAGAATCAAACGCTTACGGGTCGTCGCCAGTGAGCTCGAGCGGCCTCCGGCCAAATTTGAAGCCTGAAAGCCGGCTGGAAGGGTCAACCTCGGGGAGCTTGGAAGCGGAAGGTGCGTCTGCGGTCCGTCTCGGGGCCGGGGCAGACCCGCGGGAGATCAGCCCGGTCCTGTCCTTCTTTGGGATCGGGGGCAAGCTCCCCCCGTCCTGCTCGTCGTCATCCTCGTTGCCATCCTCGTCGTCATCGCTCGGAGAGAGGCGGAGAACGTGGGACCTACGCCGAGGGAGGGGAGCCCTCGACTCTCTGTCAGTCGCTTCGGAGTCAGGCCCTTTTTCCCGCTCCCCTCCTTTCTCCTCTTTGCTGGAGTCGTCGGAGGGCACGTCCACCGGTTCCTTGGGAGTTTCCATGGGCACGGGCCCATCCCCATTGAAGACGGGCATGGACTCCACTACCTGCTCCCAGTCGTCGCGGAGGAACAAGGGCGTAGGAGCGCTCTCTAACCTCGCCACATCGCCCCCGACCAGAGATAGGAGGACCGCAGCCAGATCTCCGTCGGCTAAGGCCGCGGGGCTCGGATGGGGCCTCCACGTCGGAAGTGAGTACTGCCGAAGCGGAGCCAGCTGGTGCTCCAGGAATTCCCTCAGCAGTGACGCGCCGGTCAGCTTCGCCGCCGCCATGTTGGCGGGCCTCAGATCCGCGTCCATCTTCTCTAACACCAGCTTCGTGCGGGTTCCGCGAGCTCCGCTCGACCCCAATCGCTGGAGCTCGTGGGCTGCTCCGTGGGCAAGATCAGCCGAGGGTGGATGCGCCCAGCATCCGCCAAGACCCACTTGCTCCTGAAGCCCTCAATCCTTTTCCTGGGGTTCGAGATGGCAATGGCGCCACCATACGCAATGAAGCTCGCGCACGCGGAAGCAGGACCGTGAGAGGTCCGGAGGTAGAAGTAGTGGCGCAGCAAGGCCACTGAGGGCTGCACCCCTACGTGAGCCTCGCAGTAATAGGCGAAGATTGCCAGGAGAGGGATAGAGTTGGGGTGGAGATGCAGAGCCTATAGCTTATAATGGCGAAGGACAGAGAAGAAGAACTCGAAGAAGGGAGGCACCAGGCCAGCAGCAATGGCGCTTATGAAGAACGGATAGAAGGTGCTCCCTTAACCCTCAGGGGTGGCGGAGCCGGCCTTGAACACCTTCGCCCCGTCGATGCCCTGCGCCGCCGCCATCCGGCGCAACCGGGCGAGGCTTGCCTCCGACACGTTTGGCGAGTCTAGGGCAGACGAGTACCAAGCTGCGGCCGGGGGCTGACGAGGCGCCATGGCTTCCTAGGTCTCACAGCCGGAGTAGATCTAGAAATTTTGGAGGAAGGAAGGAGAGGCACAAGAAAGGGGATCTAAGCAGCAACCGGAGAAAGCGAAAAGCAAAGCCTAGGCAGATGCCGCTCCTTTATCAAGTCGCGCGCCCGCGTCCAATCAACCGCCACGCGGCACCCAAGGCAACAGGATATTAGGGCCCGCGGCGCTTCGCTCTTGCCCTTCCGCCTCCCTGCACGGCCAAGTCCGGGCGCGCCTTGGGCCCGGGGGCTACTGTCGGTGTTCTGGGAACGGGGGTCCCCAGACTTGCCTGCCTGCGGCCTGTGGCGTGGCTCGAAAGGGGGCCTAGCACGGCCCATCTTCATCAACACAGACCCAAGACCCTCGCGAGGGGCCAAGACTCGCGGGGCGGACGACACGGAGCTTCCTCAAGCACGGCCTCACCCGGCTGGCTCGCGAGGAGGCGGAGAGATCAAGGCGGGGTACCTCACGAGGTGCCCGTGACGCAAGCCATGACGACCAAAGGCGCCAGGCGGGTGCCAGCCTGCGCAGTGTCCTCCTTTCCTCTTTGGTGCAAAGGGAGCAAGCACAGCCGCGGAGTACCGAGGCATCAGGCAAAGGTTGCCATTTCGGTGCAACAAGACCAAGACCAGGATGACTGCAAGACGGAGGTCATTGTGGAGCCCAAGACGGCGTCACCACCAGAGCTTTGTGCAAGCGAAGACTACTTTTGTCAGGATAGCTAGTACTAGTTGTCCCCCTTAAAATTAGCCCGCCATTGTTGGCTCCCTTCCCGCTCGATATTTGGGAAGAGGACCAGGGCCTCTATAAATAGGACCAGCCACCCACGGGGCAGAGAGAAAAAAGAGAGAGGGAAAAAGGAGAGAGCAGAGAGAGAGAAGGGTGACTGAACTCCTCACAGCAGTTCATCGCCCCAGCCAAGAACAGACCCTCGCGAGGCTATTCTTCGTTGTATTGTTCCTCATCACCAGCCCAAGAGGCAATCCACCACACCACACACTGGAGTAGGGTATTACACCACAACGGTGCCCCGAACCAGTATAAACCCTGTGTCTCTTGTGTTGTTCTTTCCATAGCTTAGATCTTAGCGAGGCGGAGGGGTGCAAGTAGGTAGGAGGCAAAATCTCCATGCGCACCCCAGTGTTCGAACCTCAAGGGTCTGCCGGAACCCGAAAACCGACACTTTCCCCACCACGTGATGCTTGCAAACTAAAGAATAATTGAGGTTGAAATTGGAAGGAATACTATTGACTCTTGCATAGAAGTAAATACATGAAAGTAAAAGATAGGCCCTTCGCAGAGGGAAGTAGAGGTTGTCATGCGCTTTTAAATGTTGGATGTGCAAACCCTTAATGCAAAGGAACATCACGTTGTATTGCTCTTTGTGATAGCAACCTTTATTATGCAGTCCTTTGCTTTTATTTCTTTACCACCACAAGTTCGTACAATGCTTTGATACGTATCTATAATTTTTTATTGTTCCATGTTGTTATATTATTATTCTTGGATGTTTTATAATCATTTTATATCATTTTTTGGTACTAACCTATTGACATAGTGCTAAGTGCCAGTTGCTTTTTTGCATGTTTTTTACATCGCAGGAAATCAATACCACCTCGGGTTGTGCCACCTTGGGTGCCCTGGTGGGTTGCGCCCACCTCGGGTGCCCCCGAACCGCCTCTTTACTCTATAAATACCCCAATGTTCTAGAAACCCAAGGGGATTCAACGAAAATCAATTCCAGCCGCCGCAAGTTCCCGAAACACCGGATCCAATCTAGACGCCATCACGGAGGGGTTCATCATGGCCATTGGTGCCTCTCCGATGATGCGTGAGTAGTCTTTTGTAGACCTTCGCATCCGTAGTTAGTAGCTAGATGGCTTCCTCTCTCTCATTTGATTCTCAATACAATGGTCTCTTGGAGATCCATATGATGTAATTCTTTTGCGGTGTGTTTGTTGGGATCCGATGAACTTTGAGTTTATGATCAAATCTATCTCTTTTTATCCATGAAAGTTATTTGAGTCTTCTTTGATCTATTATATGCATGATTGCTTATAGCCTCATATTTCTTCTCCGATATTTGGGTTTTGTTTGGCCAACTTGATCTATTTATCTTGCAATGGGAAGAGGTGCTTTGTGATGGGTTCGATCTTACGGTGCTTTATCCCAGTGATAGAAGGGGAACCGACACATATGTATAGTTGCCATTAAGGATAACAAGATGGGGTCTATTTCTACATAAATAGATCTTTTCTACATCATGTCATCATTATTATTGCATTACTCTGTTTCTCCATGAACTCAATACACTAGATGCATGCTGGATAGCAGTCGATGTGTGGAGTAATAGTAGTAGATGCAAGCAGGAGTCGGTCTACTAATCTTGGACGTGATGCCTATATAATGATCATTGCATGGATATCGTCATGATTATTTGAAGTTCTATCAATTTCCCAACAGTAATTCGTTTACCCATGATACGTCTCCAACGTATCTACTTTTTCTCACGGTTTTCCTCTTTTTTGGACTCTAATTTGCATGATTTGAATGAAATTAACCCCGGACTGACGCTGTTTTCATCAGAACTACCACGGTGTTATTTTGTGCAGAAATAGAAGTTCTCAGAATGGAACGAAACTTTTTGAGGATTTTTTATATCAATAAAGAGAATTTCTGGAGCCAAGGCCTGCCGGAGAGGGGCACCTGGGTGGGCACAACCCACCAAGGTGCGCGCCCCTCTCCTGGCACGCCCAGGTGGGTTGTACCCACCTGCTGGCCACACTGATGACCCGCCTGATACTATTAATTCACATTATTCCAGAAAAAAATCAGGGAGAAAGAATTATTGCGATCCACGAGACAGAGCCGCCGCCAAGCCCTGTTCTTCCTCGGGCGGGCAGATCTGGAGTCCGTTTGTGGCTCCGGAGAGGGGGATCTTCAACCTTCATCATCACCAACCTATCTCCATCGCCAATTCCATGATGCTCCCCACCGGGAGTGAGTAATTCCTTCGTAGGCTCGCTGGTCGGTGAGGAGTTGGATGAGATTCATCATGTAATTGAGTTAGTTTTGTTAGGGCTTGATCCCTAGTATCCACTATGTTCTTAGATTGATGTTGCTATGACTTTGCCATGCTTAATGCTTGTCGCTTTGGGCCCGGGTGCCATGATTTCAGATTTGAACAGTTTATGACTTCATCATTATATCCATGTTTTAGATTCGATCTTGCAAGTTATAGTCACCTACTACGGTTATGATCCGGCAACCCCGGAGTGACAACAACCGGGCCCACTCCCAGTGATGACCGTAGTTTGAGGAGTTCATGTATTCACTATGTGTTAATGCTTTTTTTCCGGTTCTCTATTAAAAGGATGCCTTAATATCCCTTAGTTTCCAATATGGACCCCGCTGGCCCGGGAGGGTAGGACAAAAGATGTCATGCAAGTTCTTTTAATAAAGCATGTATGACTATTTACGGAATACATGCCTACATTATATCGATGAACTGGAGTTTGTGCCGTATCGCCCTAGGTTATAACTGTCTCATGATGAATACCATCCAACAAGTCACCGATCCAATGCCTACGAATTTATCCTTATTGATTATCTGTGTTACTATTGCTATCATCACTGTTACACTTGCTACAAACTACTGCTATCATTGTTACTATTACCATTGCTACTGTCACTATTATCAAAACTATCAAACTACTTTGCTACTGATCACTTTGCTGCAGATAATCAATCTCTGGGTGTGGTTGAATTGACAACTCGGCTGCTAATACCTTCAAATATTCTTTGGCTCCTCTTGTGTCGGATCTATAAATTTGGGTTGAATACTCTACCCTCGAAAACAGTTACGATTCCCTATACCTGTGGGTTATCAAGAACCCACTATTTGCTATTTTTCTCGAGAGAAGCCACTAGTGAAAACTATGGCCCCCGGGTCTCTTAATATATTTGCATTTGCAATCTATTTTCCTTTGCTTTTATTTCTATATCTATTAAACCAAAAATACAAGAATACCTTGCTGCAATTTATTTTATTCGAGATCTATTTATCCCATCTATCATATTTTTATCACGTCCGTTTGCCAATTTCTGGCGCCGTTACCCGAAAGGGATTGACAACCCCTTTAACACTTCTGGTTGTGAGTATTAGTCATGTATGTGCAGGTGTTGTTTACGTGGTGTTGCTTGGTTCTCCTACTGGTTCGATAACCTTGGTCTCATCACTGAGGGAAATACCTACCATCGTTGTGCTGCATCATCCCTTCCTCTTGGGGGAAATACCGACGTAATCTAGTAGACATCACGCTTACTTTCCCTTACAATAAAAGATCATACATATTTAGGAGAAATTTCTATTGCTTTTTGCACCAATGACAACTTACTTGTCATCGGCAAAAAGCAATAACATACCAATGACAAAGGGAACGACGTATATTATTATGCAGTTTGACCAATAAAGATCTTCGTAGAATATGTAGGAACCAATATGAGCATCCAGGTTCCGCTATTGGTTATTGACTGGAGATGAGTCTCGGTCATGTCTACATAGTTCTCGAACCCGTAGGGTCCGCACGCTTAACGTTCTGTGACGATTTGTATTATGAGTTATGTGATTTGATGACCGAAGTTTGTTCGGAGTCCCGGATGAGATCGGGGACATGACGAGGAGTCTCGAAATGGTCGAGACGTAAAGATCTATATATTGGAAGGCTATATTCAGACATCGGAAAGGTTCCAAGTGATTCGGGTATTTTTCGGAGTACCGAAGAGTTACGGGAATTTGTATTGGGCCTTAATGGGCCATACGAGAAAGGAGAGAAAGGCCTCAAGGGTGGTCGCTCCCCTTCCCCATGGACTGGTCCGAATTGGACTAGGGAAAGGGGGCGCCCCCTTCCTTCCTTCTCCTTCTCCCTTCCCTTTTTCCTATTCCTTGTGGGAGGTGGAATCCTACTAGGACTAGGGATTCCTAGTAGGACTCCACACTTTGGGCGCGCCCTATGAGGGACGGCCTCCTCCTCCCTCCATCCTTTATATACGTGGCCAAGGGGCACCCCATAGACACACAAGTTGGTCATTGATCCCTTAGCCATGTGCGGTGCCCCCCTCCACCATAATCCACCTCGGTCATATCGTAGAGGTGCTTAGGTGAAGCCCTATTCCGGTAGCATCATCATCACCATCATCATGCTATCGTGCTGACGAAGCTCTCCCTCGACACTCAGCTGGATCGAGAGTTCGTGGGACGTCACCAAACTGAACGTGTGCAGATCGCAGAGGTGTCGTACTTTCGGTACTAGGATCGGTCGGATCGTGAAGACGTACGACTACATCAACCGCGTTGTCATAATGCTTCCGCTTATGGTATATGAGGGTACATGGACAACACTCTTCCCCTCTCGTTGCTATGCATCACCATGATAGATCTTGCATGTGTGTAGGATTTTTTTTGTAATTACTGCGTTCCCCAACAGTGGCATGTGAGCCAGGTCTATGCATAGATGTTATATGCATGAGTAGAACATAAAGGAGTTGAGGGAGTGAGTATATACATATTGCCTGTCGTCACTAGTTGATTCTTGATTCGGCGGTATTGTTGGATGAAGTGACCCAGACCGACATTACGCGTACGCTTACGCGAGACTGGTTCTACCGACGTGCTTCGCACACAGTTGGCTGGTGGGTGTCAGTTTCTCCAACTTTAGTTGAATCGGATTCAATGAACATGGTTCTTTCTGAAGATCAAAAAGCAATCACTAAACCGCGTTGCGGTTTTTGATGCGTAGGTAAAGAACAGTTCTTGCTCAGCCCGTAGCAGCCACGTAAAACTTGCAACAACAAAATAGAGGACATCTAACTTGTTTTTGCAGGGCTTGTTGTGATGTGATACAGTCAAGATGTGATGGGATATAAATTGTTGTATGAGATGATCATGTTTTTGTTGAAGTTATCGGCAACTGGCAGAAGCCTTATGCTTGTCTCTTTATTGCATAAGATGCAAGCGCCAAATAATTGCTTTACTTTATCGCTATGCGATAGCAATAGTTGGCGAGACAACCATGTGATGACACATTGATAGATATCAAGATGATGGAGATCATGGTGTCATGCCGGTGACGATAGAGATCATGACGGTACTTTGGAGATGGAGATCAAAGGCGCAAGATGATCATGGCCATATCATGTCACATATTTTGATTGCATGTGATGTTTATCCTTTATGCATCTTATTTTGCTTTGTTTGGAGGTAGCATTATAAGATGATCTATCACTAAATTTCAAGGTATAAGTGTTCTCCTTGAGTATGCACCATTGTGACAGTTTCTCATGCCGAGACACCACGTGATGATCGGGTGAGATAAGCTCTACGTTCACAACAACGGATGCAAGCCAGTTTTGCACACGCGGAATAGTCAGGTTAAACTTGACGAGCCTAGCATATGCAGATATGGCCTCGGAACACTCGAGACCGAAAGGTCGAGCGTGAATCATATAGTAGATATGATCAACATAGTGATGTTCACCATTGAAAACTACTCCATCTCACGTAATGATCGAACATGGTTTAGTTGATTTGGATCACATGATCATTTAGATGACTAGAGGGATGTCTATATAAGTGGGAGTTCTTAAGTAATTTGATTAATTGAACTTTAATTTATCATGAACTTAGTCCTCATAGTATTTGCATAACTATGTTGTAGATCAATAGCTCGCGATGTAGCTCCCTGTTTATTTTTGATATGTTCCTAGAGAAAAACTATGTTGAAAGATGATAGTGGCAATGATGCGGGCTAAGTCCGTGATCTGAGGATTATCCTCATTGCTGCACAGAAGAATTATGTCCTTGATGCACTGCTAGGTGACAGACCTATTGCAGGAGCAGATACAGATGTTATGAATGTTTGACAAGCTCGGTATGATGACTACTTGATAGTTTAGTACACCATGCTTTATGGCTTAGTACGGGGACTTCAAAAATGTTTTGAAAGCCACAGAGCATATAAGATGTTCCAAGAGTTGAAATTGGTATCTCATACTCATGCCCATGTCAAGTGGTATGAGACCTATGACAGTACTTTGCCTGCAGGATGGAGGAGAATAGCTCAACGAGTGAGCATGTGCTCAAAATGTCTGAGTACTACAATCACTTGAATCAAGTGGGAGTTAATCTTCCCGACAAGATAGTGATTGACAGAGTTCTCTAGTCACTATCACCAAGTTACTAGAACTTCGTGATGAACTATAATATGCAAGGGATAGCGAAAATGATTCCCAAAGCTCTTCGTGATGCTGAAATCGGCGAAGGTAGAAATCAAGAAAAATCTTCAAGTGTTGATGGTTGACAAGACCACTAGTTTCAAGTAAAAGGGCAATGGAAAGAAAGGGAACTTCAAGAAGAATGGCAAGCAAGTTGCCACTCCCATGAAGAAGCCTGTCGGTCTCAAAACCGGCGGATCTCGGGTAGGGGGTCCGAACTGTGCATCTAGGCCGGATGGTAACAGGATGCAGGGGACACAATGTTTTACCTAGGTTTTAGGCCCTCTTGATGCAGGTAAAACCCTATGTCCTGCTTGATTGATGTTGATGATATGGATAGTACAAGAGTAGATCTACCACGAGATCAGAGAGGCTAAACCCTAGAAGCTAGCCTATGGTATGATTGTATGTTGTGGTTGTTGTCCTATGGACTAAAACCCTTCGGTTTATATAGACACCGGAGAGGGTTAGGGTTACACAAGGTCGGTTACAAAGGAGGAGATATCCATATCCGTATTGCCTAGCTTGCCTTCCACGCCAAGTAGAGTCCCATCCGGACACGAGACGAAGTCTTCAATCTTGTATCTTCATAGTCCAACAGTCCGGCCAATAGAGATAGTCTGGCTGTCCGGAGACCCCCTAATCCAGGACTCCCTCAGTAGCCCCTGAACCAGGCTTCAATGACGATGAGTCCGGCGCGCAGTATTGTCTTCGGCATTGCAAGGCGGGTTCCTTCTCCGAATACATCACAAAAGAATTTGAATACGAGGATAGTGTTCGACCCTGCAAAATAAGTTCCACATACCACCGTAGAGAGAATAATATTTTCGCAGATCTAATTTGTAGGCTTGTTTTGGCAGCATGACGTTATGTCATGGCCCGGTGATTATTCAAACCGTTTCCTTTAACCAGCCCCGCACATAACGCGAGGCAGTTTTTCGACACGTCTCGCCAAAACAGAGATCGTGTCCCCTTATTATGGGATTCTCATCAATATGGGCATGGGTAACCCAACCTCGCCATCAATTACGGCGCTTGGGGGATAAGCGAGTTTTACCAGGCAAGTGGGGACGCTTAGCTTTGTCCGCCCATATAAAGGGATAAGGATTCACCTTTCTATCCACGCCTTCTTCCTCATTTGCTCATCCATTTTCGCACACTCGAGCTCTAGCGCCCAAGTCTGCACTTCCCACCTCAAACTTCTCCAACCATGTCCGGAGCGGGAGGCAGCTGGATGGTCTCCTCCGTCACGGAGGGAGACATCAAGAAGCTGCGCGGAGCCGGATACTTAGCCGCGAACATCGCGCATCGGCTGCCCGCTGCGGGGCAGATCGTCCCTACCCCGGAACCTCACGAGAGGGTAGTTTTCCTTCACCACTTCCTCCACGAACTAGGGTTTCCCCTCCATCCATTCGTCCGTGGTCTCATGTTCTTTTATGGGCTGGACTTTCATGATCTGGCCCCGAACATCATCCTCAACATTTCGGCGTTCATCGTCGTGTCTGAGGCTTTACTCCGCATCCGGCCCCACTTCGGCATGTGACTAAAGACCTTCAATATCATGTCGAAGGTGGTACGAGGCCAACAAGCAGAATGCGGTGGAGCCATGGTGGGCAAGATGCCCAATGTTATATGGCTCGAAGGCTCCTTTGTGGAGACAATAAAGGGATGGCAATCGGCATGGTTCTACATCACTGAGCCGCGTGACGCCAAATGGGTGGCAGCCCCCGAGTTTCGATCCGGATTCCCTACACGGCTCACTTCCTGGAAGGAGAAGGGCTTGTCGTGGGGTTCGTCGGTGGAGCTGGATGGACTCCAGAAATGTATCCGGAGTATGGCGAGCAAGAAGCTCAAGCTTGTCAACATAGTCCAAGTGATGCTCATCCGTCGGATCCTCCCGTGTCAACAATGGGATTTTACCTTGTGGGAGTTCGACCCGACCCGACACCAGACTCTGAGCGAGCTCTTTGATACGATGCACAAGGACGTCTGGAAGGTGCTGTTCAAGGGCGCCGAGGTCCTTCCTTCTCTCGCCGAGGACCGCGGACTAAGCGCAAAGCGCCTAGCACGTTCGGTGAGTTCAATACGTCTCGTAGGACATTTATTTTTCCCTAGCTTAATTATGTGCGGGGTCTAATCTCCATGCCTTTGACAGGACTGGGTGGAGATGTCGGGGCAGATTAACTGCCCGGCCCCTTTGCCCGAAGATACTGCGGGCGCTCTCCTAACGGAGATGCTGACTCCGGCTCCTTACAAGATGCCGGAGAAGACCAAGAAGGCCAAGGGAACCCGAAAGAGTTCCCGGCGCCAGGTGTTATCGGACTCATCGTCCGATAACTCTACGGCACACTCCTCCCCCGAAGACGAGGAGGAAGAAGAAGATGCTCCCCCTCCAGGCGGGAGAGACAAGAAAAGGTAGGCCGCCCCAACTGGGGAGGCCGAAGGGTCCAAGAAGGGGAGGACTCTCCTTCCGGACAGTTCCACCGCCACCGACGAGGGCAAAGACGAGTGGTTGCCCCGGGCCAAGCCCCCGGGGAGATCGAAAGTATTTGGATACCAAAGTAACTCATAGAATTCCTTTGTCGCACTGTTTTTCCTAACGCCAAACATAATTATGCAGGCCGCCATGAGCCAGTATCGATGTATCATCGGACGGCTCCCTGGGCTCGTCGGATATGGATAGCGATCCAGTCCCGACCGCCACCTCCCCTCATCCTGCTGACGACGCCGAGGTGCTGTCTCAAGAGGCACCGGGTCAAGGGGAGACAGTCCTGGAGGCGCCTCAAGGCGACCTTCCGGACTCTGGGAGCCGAGGGGACGGGGGCCCTGAGAGCTCCGAGTTCGGCCCTCAGCCGAACACCGCACCGGAACCTCCAGCGGTTCCAGGCTCGGGCAGGCGGCCTCCTCCTAAGAGGGGCAAGACGCCTGTGCCGGTGACCTCTGTCCATCCAGAGGCACCGGACAATCTGTTGGAAGCGCTTCGCAGCGCTTCCATCGACGAGGAGCACCGCACTATCATGAGTGCGGTGATCCAGAAGGTTCAGTCCGCCGAGAGCGGATTGACTGAAGCCTGTGCCAGCCTTCTAACAGGCTTTGAGGTAAGTGTTTTAAAATGTAGTAGAAATATTACCGCATAGACAGTAGCCCCTGATGCTTTGTTTGGTGTTCACAAAGAAAAGCCGAACAGAGGATCAAATAATATCGCAGGAGTCTAATATAAGTATGTCAATATGCATATGCAGGCTTCGCTGCTGGCGTCTGCCGCACTGACTGCGGAGGTCGCCGTACTGAAGCAGGACCTCGAGGGGTCCAGGAAAGAGCTCAGCCTTGCCAAGAGGCAGCTTGAGGAGAACAAGGGTAAGTAACACCCTGTCTATAGATATGTATATATAAAAGAGGGCGCGATTGCAAAATGACAGGATCATCGTATGTTTGCCAGGGGCCACGACCGAGGTGGCGACCCTGAAGCAAGCGCTAACCAAGGCTGAAGATAAAGCGACCAAGGAGAGCACCGAGTGACAGAAGCACGAGGCTCGGGTGGGCGAGGTGCAGCAAGAGCTCCAGGCTCTTGTGGCGAAGCACGAGGCGTTGGAGCTTGACTCAAAGATGCGGGAGTCTGAGCTTGCCGCGGCCCTCGAGAGCGCAAAAAGTGCCAAGGCCGAAGCCCAAAAGGCCCTCCAGGAGATCGATGCGATGAAGAAGATAGCGGCGGGTAAGGCTTTCTATATGCAAAGCAAGCATGTAAAAGTAAATTACCGATTACTTACCCGAATCCAGAGCTCTCCAGGAGCATTCGCAAATTTGCCCCGCAGCGTGTCCGATGCCGCACAATTTTACCAGGCCGAGGATGGAAGATCAATGGAGAAGCTATTCTGGTCTCAGTATGCTGAGGCCGAACACCCGATGCCAATGAGCGACCAGCTGAAGCAGATGGTCGAGCTACATAAGGCGGACGATCTGGCCATGAGGAGCTTTATAGTGCGGTTGTGGCCTTGTGACGCCCTTCCGAACAGCTTCTTTGGCCTTGTGAGGTGGCTTGTGGATGCCTGCCTACGGCTGGAGGTCGTCAAGTGATCTGTCTGCATTGAAGGTGCACGCCGGGGCTTTTGCCCGTGTGATATTGCAGTGGGTTAAGCTAGACGCCATGAAGCTGATCAAGGAGGGGCCGCCGGAGGGCAAGGAGCACCGCCACCCCGAGATGTACTATGAGGGTGTTCTGCCGGGTGCCCGTCTCATAGCGGACGAGTGTTCAAAAGATGTAATATTTGAGTGAGACTTGCTCGTTTTATCCTGTATTTATGAAAACCTGTTTCATATGCGCTATGCAACGCTTGTTTGAATTTAAAATATTACCTTCTATTTGGTTGTTTATCCAATCTGAGAGATGGCTAGTCCTCGGCTTCTGCACCCATGCCACGAGTGTTGAGGTGTTCGATATAAACCTGAGCACTCTTGTTCCCATGTTTGGGTCCTTCGAGGGAGGTGCTCAGTACACCGAACAAGGCAACCGGACTAATAATGCTTTATCACTCTCACTTAGCCATAGAATTCTATAAATTTAAATTTCGGCGAAGCCCCTGGTATTCAGAAGGCCGAATTTGGGGCGCGATACACGCCTTTAAGCCGGACAGGGCCGGCCCCTCGCTCTAAGCGGCATAAGTCTTTAGGGACTCAAAAACCTCGCCAAACAGCGACCAGTCTCTCTCCTTATCATGACAGTCAGTTTTAGCTTTCTCTACTGAGGTGCTGAACCCAGCAGAACCGGGGCACAATCGCAGTAGTTCTCCTAGCGCTACCTTAGCCGATAGAGCGGAACGTAAGGTACCAAAACATAGGAGCCGGGCAAACCCAACATTTGACCAAATACATGATTCGGAGCTAATGCATATAATGCTATAAGTTCGGGGTGCCGCACTTGTGAAAGTGTTCGGACTTTTCACACCGTATTGTGAGGTAGGCAAGCCCCTGGTGTATTAGCCGTAACAAGGTGTACGGTTGCAAGGCGTCATTAATGAACACACACACACACACACACACACACACACACACACACACACACACACACACACACACACACACACACATATATATATATATAGAACAAGAATGCAATAATAGTCGTAATGTCATGCATTGTTTATTCAAAAAATTGTGTTAAAGCAGATTGATATAGATAGTGCGATAAGCAAAGAATAGGACTATGTCCCTTCCAAGGGCAAGCTGAGGAATGATATTAAATCGAATATTTTGCTCGTTACTGTAATCCACCTGTGAATTCCGTGGTATGACGTAGCTGTCTGCCTCCTTGGTTGCTGCATCATGTGTTCGGTAATAGTGCTGTCGGACAGTGTTTCCAGAGATTAAGGTCCTGAAAAAAAAAAGGATAACCAAACGGGAAGCCCCTAGTGCGGTTTAAGCCGCGTCTTGGGGCGTGCCGCAGTTGTGCCCCCCTCCCCATCTATGCCCATGGCATTTTTAATGCGTAATTATGTATGCGCGACACGAGTTTCGCCGCTGGGCTGGGATTTGGGTGGCCGCCGTATTGCTATGCGAGCTCAGATCGTGCCAGGTGGTCTATTTGCCGATTGCTCCGAGCGCGCTTGAAGGTGTCCGGGCTTTGAAGCGCCGAACTGGTTGATTGCCTTGAGAGGCTGCATTGCGCTTCTGCTACGAGGGCTGCGGTGTGCTCCTCTGTTCGGAGAGAGCACTCTGTGTTTCCATTGACTGTAATAACTCCACGAGGTCCTGGCATCTTGAGCTTGAGGTATGCATAATGCGGTACCACATTGAATCTAGCAAATGCGGTTCGCCCAAGCAACACATGATAACCACTATGGAACGGGACTATATCAAAGATTAACTCTTCGCTTCGGAAGTTATCCGGGGATCCGAAGACCACTTCGAGTGTAATTGAGCATGTGCAATGGGCCTCTACACCTAGAATTACGCCTTTAAAGGTCGTTTTTGTGGGTTTGATCCTTGAGGGGTCTATACCCATTTTGCACACTGTGTCCTGATAAAGCAGGTTCAGGCTGCTACCGCCATCCATAAGGACTCTAGTGAGGTGAAATCCGTCAATGATTGGGTCTAGGACCAGTGCGGCGAATCCGCCATGACGGATACTAGTGGGGTGGTCCCTGCGATCGAAGGTGATCGGACAGGAGGACCAAGGGTTGAACTTTGGGGCGACTGGCTCCAACGCATATACGTCCCTGAGTGCACGCTTCCGCTCCCTCTTGGCGATGTGGGTTGCGTATATCATGTTCACCATCCGCACTTGCGGGGGAAACCTCTTATGTCCTCCAATGTGCGGCTGCCGGGGCTACTCCTCGTCATCGCTATGTGGCCCCTTGTCCTTGTTTTCGGCAATTAACTTGTCAGCCTGCTTGAACACCCAACAATCCCTGTTGGTGTGATTGGCTGGCTTGCCTGGGGTGCCGTCTATTTGACACGAGCGATTGAGTATACGGTCCAAGCTGGACGGACCCGGCGTACTTTGTTTGAATGGCTTTTTCCGCTGACCGGGTTAGCCTTTGAATCCGGCATTGACTGTCGTATCCTCAGTATTTTCGCTGTTAATGCGGCGCTTATGTTTGTTGCAACGTGACCTGCTATTGCCGTCCTTGGTATCTGAGGTACCATGGTTCTTTGATATGTTATTACTGCGAGCCAGCCAGCTGTCTTCTGCCGCACAAAAGCGGGTCATGAGCGTCGTGAGAGCTGCCATAGATTTCGGCTTTTTCCTGACCAAGGTGCCGGGCTAGCCACTCGTCTCGGATGTTGTGTTTGAAAGCCGCTAAGACCTCCGCATTCGGACAGTCGACGATATGATTTTTCTTTGTAAGGAACCGAGTCCAGAATTGCCTGGCCGACTCTTCTAGCTGCTGAATTATGTGGCTCAAGTCATCGGCGTCTGGTGGTCGCACATAAGTGCCCTGAAAGTTGTCGAGGAATGCGGCTTCCAGATCTTCCCAGCAGCTAATGGAGTCCGCTGGCAAGCTGTTAAGCCAATGCCGCGCTGGTCCTTTGAGCTTTAGTGGGAGGTATTTGATGGCGTGTAAGTCATCACCGCGGGCCATGTGGATGTGAAGGAGGAAATCCTCGATCCATACTACGGGATCTGTTGTGCCGTCGTATGATTCAATATTTACAGGTTCGAAACCTTCTGGGAATTGATGTTCCATTACTTCATCTATGAAGCATAAGGGGTGTGTGGCGCCTCTGTATTGGACTATATCGCGACGCAGCTCGAAAGGGTCTTGCCCGCTGTGTTCGGCCCGGCCGGATTTGCTTTTACTGTATCCGACATGATGTTTATCGTCTCGCAGAGTAGTGCGCCCTCGTGATCCATAGATCGATCTTGCATGTGTCGGATTTCGGGTTCCGGCAGACCCTTGAGGTTCGAACACTGGGTTGCGCGCGGAGATTTCGCCTCCTACCTACCTGCACCCCTCCGACATGCTAGGATCTAAAACTAAGGAAAAAACAACACAAGAGACACAGGGTTTATACTGGTTCGGGCCACCATTGTGGTGTAATACCCTACTCTAGTGTGTGGTGTGGTGGATTGCCTCTTGGGCTGATGATGATGAACAATACAAGGAAGAACAGCCTCACGAGGGTCTGTTCTTGGCTGGAGCGATGAACTGCTCGGAGGAGTTCAGTCACCTTTCTCTCTCTCTCTCTCTCTCTCTCTCTCTCTCTCTCTCTGCTTCCTCCAACCAACCGAACCCCCTCCGAGGGACCCTTGCTTTGTGGGTGGCTGGTCCTATTTATAGAGGCCCTGGTCCTCTTCCCAAATATCGAGCGGGAAGGGAGCCAAATATCTAATTTGAAGGGGGACAGCAAGTATCAGCTATCCTAACAAAAGTAGTCTTCGCTTGCGCAAAGCTCTGGTGATGACGCCGTCTTGGGCACCACGGTGACCTCCCTCTCGTAGTCCTCCTGGTCTTGGTCTCGTTGCACCGAAATGGCAACCTTTTCCTGATGCCTCGGTACTCCGCGGCTGCGCTTGCCCCCTTTGCACCAAAGAGGAAAGGAGGACGCTGCGCGGGCTGGCACCCGCCTGGCGCCCTGAGTCGTCATGGCTTGCGTCACGGGCACCTCGTGAGGTACCCCGCCTTGATCTCTCCGCCTCCTCGTGAGCCAGCCTGACGAGGCCGTGCCTGAGGAAGCTCCGCGTCGTCCGCCCCGCGAGGCTTGGCCCCTCGTGACGGTCTTGGGTTTGTGTTGGTGAAGACGGGCCATGCTGGGCCCCCCCTTGAGCCACGCTGCAGGCCGCAGGCAGGCAAGTCTGGGGACCCCCGTTCCCAGAACGCCGACAGTAGCACCCGGGCCCAAGGCGCGCCCGGACTTGGCCGTGCAGGGAGGCGGAAGGGCAAGAGCGAAGCGCCGCGGGCCCTAACAGCATGTGGCCTTGGGCGCCGCATAGCGGTTGATTGGACGTGGGCGTCTCCCCTTCCCCATGACGCCTCGGCAACTGCACGGATTGGACAAGTCCCTGCATGCAAAAACGGGTCATGATTACCTGCGATCGTGGAGGTCGGCGGTTGGCCTTCGCCGGCCATAAGTACGGAACCGCGCGCGCCCTTCCAGTCCATCCCTCCTTGCTTCTCCTTCTTCTCGATCCTTGCTCCGTCTTGCCGTGATGGCTCCGATCCGCCGGTTCTCGACGGTAGAGAAGGGAAAGGCTCCCCGAGAGGGGCCAGACCCACTCCCGCCGAAGAAACGGCTCATCCCCCGTGGCCCGGACAAAGGGGCCCTTCAGGTGGTGTTGAGGCCTTTGTGCGAGCGGGCGCCGCCGGGGTTCCCGCTTCCATTGTACGCCCACGTCGAGGGCCCCGGAGGAGCTGATGCTGACCGCCACAGGCGGCGCCACCGTCGGCGCCGACGGGTCACGAAGGTGTGGGTCGTCCCCCCTGGGGTCCACCCGAGGGCTCCTCCCAAGAGTTCGTGCTCCACGTCGCCATTCCTCTTCAGTCTTGGATCCGCCTGCCTCCCTTATTCGCCTCCATCATCCCGCGGGGGGAGCCCCTGGAGCTCTGGCTGCAGCACGCCGGCTGCAGCACCCTCGCGACCGAGGCAGAGGTCGCGGTCGTCGCCCCGGGCAAGGTCTACATGACTCGGGGCTGGAGAGAGATCGCCCGGGTTTGCAGGACAAGGGGCGTCTTCGCAATCCACTTGGACTACGACGGTGCTTCGGTGATGCTCTTCAAGGTCTTCGATGCGAGCGGGCGCCGTCTGGAGTGCTGCCCCGGGGAAGGTGGCCTGGGCCCTGCTGCGACAAGGACTGGGCTCGCCAACCGCTCCCTTGGTGGCTCCTCAGGCGGTGGAGATGTCGGGGGTTCCAGCGACTCCGGCGAGCCCTTAGCGACTCCGGAGACGAGCGACGACAGCTACAAGCCCTCGAGCCGGCGCCGCTCCTGGAGCAGGGCGGGGTCGTCAGACCGCCGTCGACTCTGATCTGGATGGGGTTGGCATCGATGCTTGACAGCCCACCGTTGATGATGGCATCTTTTGTAAGAATGCGCGTAGTTTGCGTCTCTTCAGGATCTGTTCCCTGCGAGGAACCAAAAACGCGCCCCGTGGGGGCTTATAAGGTGCCTGTGATCCTGTTTTGTTAATATAACCCTTGTCGTAAATTTGCGCGAGTTGCTCATTCCGTCTTAGCTCAGTCCTCCCTTTCGAACCTCAAAAGGGCTTGGTGCTCTGCGCCGACAGGTCCCAGTCCCAAGGCGGCTTCAGCCGTCGCTGGTATGCCAGGTTGCGATGCCGTGGTCAAGGCCAGGAGGTGAGCGACCCGGAGTCCGGTAAGAGCCCCTGAGTCGCGATGCTCAGGAGGTCCCCTTTGGCGCCCAAGCAGTCGTCGTTCGGTGAGAAAGGAGAGCAGCGTCGCTAACATGGGACAGCATTAGGTGCGGGGATGGTGCCACGGTAGCTGGCGCTTCCGGGCGATGACTTATCTCGAGGATCAGGGGCCGCTCTCTGGTGTGTCGCCGGGTACGTGCATCGGCAGGCGCGAGGCTGCTTGGCAAGGTCCTCGTGTGTCTCTCCCCTCTCGCTTTTGCTCCCCTTTCTGCTGTACGTCCTCGGGTCCCGGCCCTCGAGCGAGTCTTAGCCGTCCCTGGTATGCCAGGTCGCAATGCCATGGTCAAGGCCGGAGGGCGAGGGCTAGAGAGCCAGTAGGATCCCTGAGTCGTGATGCTCAGGCACCCCCCTTTAACGTGCAAGCGGTTCGCACGGACGAGAGTGAAGGAGACACCGCAAGGGCCTCGCCTGACGCAGCTCCTTCGGGAGGTCCTGCAGGTCCATCATAGAAATAGCAAAGGGTTGCCATGACAATTGACGGTCAGCCGTGGGTTGCTTCCGAGGGGTAGTGAGGCACTGAAGGCTTGACGAGGTGACGCTATGCGGGGCTGCCGCAGCCAGAGCTCAGCCATCCAGGTTTGTCGGCGTTGCAGGGACGGACCCATGCGCAAGTGTTGTGCCATTTGGGAGCAGCTTCGTTAGTTGGCATCAGCTGAGCAGGCAACTGGGTAAAACACATTAGCCGCGAAGGAGTGGATTCGTTCAAATAGATGCTGGGAATGCGGAGATCACTGGGTCAGGCCCGAGCGACTTGGGCATCATGCAGCCCGAGGGGCGCCCCCAACAAGGTAAGCTGACAACATAGAATAAAAAGGGATACATGCCGCAGGGACGGACCCCCGCGGCCTGGGAATAATGCAGCCCTGGGGGGGGCGCTCCCAATTGGAAGTGAAACTAGAGAGATGTCACCTGATGATGTTTGAGGACGAAGGAGTGTTGGTGTAGCAGACTCGGTGGGCTGCGGAATCCGATCCTCACGAGCCCCCAGGCCCAGGGGCCTCGGGAGGCTCCGGAGGCGCTGGCAGCTCCTCGCGGGCCATCTCCACCCCTGCCGGGGCAGCGGAACGCCTGGCCTCTCATGCCTCCATGATGCCCCTCATGAGGCGCTGGTACGCGTCAGCCGTGCTCAGCAAGCCGTAAGGCATGCGAACGTAGCTGTGGGGTGGACCTCCGCAGCGCCCCACTCGCGAGGGCCAGAGGCGCTCCAGGGAGGCGACTCGGTTGAGCCCTGGTACATCGATGCAGACGCGCAGCCCATCATCCTCGCCTGGATGGGGAGCCACTGCTGGCAGGCGGCGGCCGCCTCTCATGACTCTTGACTCCTGTAACTCCTAAATGGCCTTGCTGACGAACTCCTGAGGGTCTGGATCTCCTTGCCTTGCTCCTTCTCGAGGGAAACGTGCTTCAAAATACGCCTCCAGGTGGTGCCCAAGCGCCTCCCTTGTGACCCTAGCTAGGTCGGTGGCCCTCCAGGGGAGAGCCCCCGAGCCCTGCCTGAGGAGGGCACCGGGCATGCTTTCCTATGCGATGGAGGGAGGTTCCCCTAGGCAGGCGCAGGCCCAGAGGGGCCTGCCTCCTGAGTGGTCGGGCCGGACGATGTCTTCTTCTTCTTAGGGGCGGTCTCGGGAGGCCTCCTGCTTCCACGATCTGAGTCTTCCAGTGACGCAGCCTGAAAGGCTCGTTCCAGGGAACACACGGCGTCCTTCTCTTCACAGGGCACCGTGATGACTCCGCCGCTTCCTGGCATCTTGAGGACGTTGTAGCCGTGGTGAGTTACGGCCATGAACTTGGCCAGCGCTGGGTACCCAAGGATGGCGTTGTACGGTAGGAGAATGTGGGCGACGTCGAAGTCGATGAGCTTGGTGCGGTAGTTGTCGCGTGCCCGAAGGTGACAGGGAGGCGGACCTGCCCAATCGGGACCGTGGAGCCGTCGGTGATACCGGAGAAAGGCTTGGTTGGCTGAAGCTGGCTGTAGGGCACTTGGAGGTTGTTGAATGTTCCCACGGACAGGACGTTGAGCCCTGCCCCACCATCGATGAGGGTCTTGGTGACCACCACGTTGCTGATGATTGGGGAGCAAAGCATCGGGAGAACTCTGGCTGTAGCCGCACACTTGAGCTGACTGCTGAGCTGAACGTGATGGCGCACGCCGACCACCTGAGAGGGCGCGTGGCTTCGAGCCTGGGGAGGGCTGCGTTCACTTCGCGGGCAAACTGCTTGAAGATGCGCTGAGACGCGGGGGCTTGTGCTCCTCCCAAGATGCAGGCGATCGCGCGCGGCTCCTGGAAGCCCCCAGCCTCCTCGTCCTGGTGGCGGTCCTCGTTTCTCCTTGGCTGCGGCGGCAGCGGTGGGAGGCCTGCGTTGCCTTGCGGGCAATCCTCGCGAGGCTGATCCCTCCATCCTCTCTCGCGAGGCGGGTCTTGCCAGCGATCCTCGCGAGGTTGGTCGCGCCACCCTTGGCGCGGGCCATGGTCTTCCCAGCGTCCTGCGTTCCTTCCTCCTCCTTGGCCGTAGCCCCGGTCACCGCGGTCGGGGCGACGGCCGATCCTTCCTTCTCGCACAGCTCAGAGTTCTTGACATTCGTTGGTGTTGTGGGTGTGGAGGTCGTGGTACACACAGTACTGGCTGCCCTTGGACGGTTCGGGCTGATCTCTGCCCCGCTTGGTGTCTGGTTCTACCGTGAGCACGGCAGCCCCCTTGCGCTTCACATCCTTGGCCTTGAGCTTCTTCTCTTCTGGGTCTGCGGCAGGCAGCTTGAGGAGGGAGAGACGCCCTTCCTCAGCCCTGGCGCACTTGTTTGCCAGGTTGAACAGCTCCAAGGAAGTGCACAGGTCTTCATGCATCGCCAGCTCCTCCTTCATCTTGATGTCGTGCACGTTGTCGGAGAAGGCCGAGATGATGGCCTCCTCAGTCACCTTGGGAATCTTGAGGCGTGCGTTGTTGAAGCGCTGGATGTACTTCTACAGGGTTTCCCCAGGCTGTTGCTTGATGCGGCGCATGTCGCTCACGGCGGGCGGCCGGTCGCGAGTGCCTTGGAAGTTGGTGATGAAGCGGGTGCGCATCTCCTCCTAGGAGGAGATTGTGCCTGGAGCCAGGTTCAGGAGCCAGGTGCGGGCCCCGTCCTTGAGCGCCATGGGAAACCAGTTCGCCATGACCTTCTCGTCTCCGTTGGCAGCTTCGATGCCCAGCTCATAGAGCTGGAGGAACTCCGCAGGGTCGGCCGTGCCGTCGTAGCGAGGAGGCAGGTCTGGCTTGAACTTGCCGGGCCACGCGACGCTGCGTAGTTCGGTGGTGTAGGCGCGGCAGCCTGCTGTGGCCACGGGAGGCCTTGGGTGACGGAGAGCCTGATCTTGCATGTCCCCACGCGCTGCAGCTGAGAGCAGCGCGGGGTCTTGACGCGCGGGAGCAGGAGCATGGCCGCCACGTGCTGGAGCAGGGAGCGCCCGGGCAGCTTCTTGCTGGCGAGGGACTTCCTGGCAGCTCTGCTCTTGCCGCGCTGGCACCTGGCGGAGCGGGTTCCGCCCAGGGGCCACGCGCCTTGGAGCCATGGCGTCTTCTTTAGGAGGAGGCGGCCGGGGCGCCGCCGGAGCCTCGTCGCCCGCGCGGGGCGGGGTGCGGTGCAGTGGAACGGATGGCGCAGGAGAGCCCCCTGCGGCGCGGACGAGCTTGGCGACGCGGTCGAGCCATTCGTCGTAGACGTCGTCGACGGGACAGTAGCGCAGGAGCTCGTTTGCCGCGATGAGCGCGGCCCGAGCCTCCATGGGCGCGCGGAGCACGGGGGACGAAGAACCAGCTAGGGTGAGCGAGGGAGTTGCGGTGCGACCGTCTTGCCGCACGGACGGATGCTGGGACGATGCTTGCCGCTCATCCCCCGCCAGGCCGGTGGCGGTGTTGACGGCAGGTGACGGGGAACGGTGTCGGAGTAATTGGACACGGATACCCCGAAGACGGCAAGATGATATTTCAAGACATCGGGGCTAGCAAAGCCCCTCAGTCTGCCTGCCGGCTGCCGACTGCGCCAACCAGCCGGCTGCCGACTGCGCCAACCAGCCGGCTGCCGACTGCAGCCCGACCCGACACCGACAAGACACCAAAGAGACGGATGTACCTGAGCACTATTCACGCGTCATCTCAGTCATCATGTATAGTGTCACTTGTCCCCTGGCACTATTTATGAAGTGACACAGGGGACAAGCATGACACCCCACCATGCCTTACCCATGCCACCACTTAGCTTAGATGATAAGCTAGCCACACTATATATATGAGCATCCATCCACCCATCCAGGATGAGCACACACCCACACACACTCACGGCCACAAGGCCTCACACACATCCATTCATCCATCTAGGATACACACTCCCACGCACACACAAGCAACTAGCTAGCAAGGTAGCTAGCTATCCATCCATCCATCCACATGAGCACACATGCTCACGGCCATGAGCATGGCCGGCCACTAGCATGCCTCACATAGGCATATACAAAGCCAGATGCCCTTGGCACTGATCTCAGATACAGCTCCAGGAGCACTTTGTACCAGATATACCAGATATACTCAGACATGCAGGAGTAGGGGTGTTATCTCTCCGGAGAGCCCCGAACCTGGGTAAACTACCGCGTGCTACTCGCATACCCGCTCCCGGGCCTATCAGCAGCAGTCTTACCCACACACTAAGCCCTTGTGGCATCTGTCGACTCGCAAGCCCCCCGTGAGAAATACCATGACAAACGGCGTGGATGCCCGCCGACAGGGGCCGTCTGGGCGACGCGGGAAGCGAGTGCGGCCCGGCGCTCGGTGCGGGCCCGACGAGCGTCAGACATGAGCGTGATGGTCGGAGGAGAACGGGGTGGTGGAAGACGAATCCCGACGCACCCCTACCTGGCGCGCCAAATGTCGGATTTCGGGTTCTGGCAGACCCTTGAGGTTCGAACACTGGGGTGCGTGTGGAGATTTCGCCTCCTACCTACCTGCACCCCTCCGCCATGCTAGGATCTAAAACTAAGGAAAGAACAACACAAGAGACACAGGGTTTATACTGGTTCGGGCCACCGTTGCGGTGTAATACCCTACTCCAGTGTGTGGTGTGGTGGATTGCCTCTTGGGCTGATGATGATGAACAATACAAGGAAGAACAGCCTCGCGAGGGTCTGTTCTTGGCTGGGCGATGAACTGCTCGGAGGAGTTCAGTCACCTTTCTCTCTCTCTCTCTCTCTCTCTCTCTCTCTCTCTGCTTCCTCCAACTGACCGAACCCCCTCCGAGGGACCCTTGCTTTGTGGGTGGCTGGTCCTATTTATAGAGGCCCTGGTCCTCTTCCCAAATATCGAGCGGGAAGGGAGCCAACAGTGGCGGGCTAATTTGAAGGGGGGCAGCAAGTATCAGCTATCCTGACAAAAGTAGTCTTCGCCTGCGCAAAGCTCTGGTGATGACGCCGTCTTGGGCTCCACGGTGACCTCCGTCTCGTAGTCCTCCTGGTCTTGGTCTCGTTGCACCGAAATGGCAACCTTTGCCTGATGCCTCGGTACTCCACGGCTGCGCTTGCCCCCTTTGCACCAAAGAGGAAAGGAGGACGCTGCGCGGGCTGGCACCCTCCTGGCGCCCTGAGTCGTCATGGCTTGCGTCACGGGCGCCTCGTGAGGTACCCCGCCTTGATCTCTCCGCCTCCTCGTGAGCCAGCCTGACGAGGCCGTGCCTGAGGAAGCTCCGCGTCATCCGCCCCGCGAGGCTTGGCCCCTCGTGAGGGTCTTGGGTGTGTGTTGGTGAAGACGGGCCGTGCTGGGCCCCCCCTTGAGCCACGCCGCAGGCCGCAGGCAGGCAAGTCTGGGGACCCCCGTTCCCAGAACGCCGACAGCATGCTTTGCTTTGTCCTCCAATATGTCTCGCAGGTCTGGTGTATCTCCCCATGCCTTTTTATTTGAATGGCGTCAGGGTGGAGGCTGAGCTTTTGGCTGGAATGCCTCTCCATCGCGGCCACGAGGTGGCCGATCAGCCGTATCATACACTTCCTCCTCCAGTGGGGTAGTAACCTGCACTTTGGGTAATTCTTGGAGGGGCGCTCGAGTTTATATTCCTCGGCCATGAGGACTTCAGTCCATCTGTCAGCTAGCAGATCTTGATCAACTTGAAGTTGCTGCTACTTTTTCTCCAGGCTATTTGTCGTGGCCATAAGCCAGTTCTTGAAGCACTCTTGTTCGACGGGATCCTCTGGTACGGCGAATTCATCCTCCTCCTCTCCGTCTGCCGCTCTCTCAGGAGAGCTGGCTCCTCCATCCTCCTGCTCTAAATCATGCTGGAGGGGATTGTTGTTGTCCTCGGCACTATCCGGAGTGTTATTATCTCCTGTGCCGGTATCACCACTTTTGCTTTGGCGGGACTTAGAGCGGCGCCGCTGACGTCGGTGCTTGGGTTGCTTCTTGGAGGGGTCATCCTCCGCTATCTTGTCACCATTGCCTTCATTGGGTGTATCCACCATGTATATGTCATATGACGAGGTGGCTTTCCAGTGCCCTATAGGCGCTGGTTCATGTTTGTCTCCTACATCATCGTCCATACCATCGATGTCTTCGGAGTCGAAGTCGAGCATGTCGGTTAAATCATCGACAGTGGCTACGAAGTGGGTGGTGGGTGGGCGTCGAATTTCTTCATCGTCCGTATCCCAATCCTGTTGGCCATAATCCGGCCAGGGCTCTAATGAAAAAGAGAGAGACCTTAGTGAATTCAGAATGTCGCCGAAGGGCGAGTGCTGAAAGATATCCGCGGCGGTGAATTCCGTGATCGGCGCCCAATCGGATTCGATTGGCGGGGGCGCGAGCGGTTCGGAGTCCGAAAAAGAGTCTGGCACCTTGGAGTCACGGGCTGCACAGAGGATTAGGCTGGTGTTCGGCTCGATCACCATTGAGACTGCAGCCCCTGAGGTGGTGTCTAACCACTCATCCTCGGTTGGCGTAGTTGGCTCCAAGCTAAGGGTCGGAGATGATGCGGGCGCGGCCTCTGGGGTACTCTTCGGCGGCAGAGCTAGGTCATACCCATCATGACAGTGCGGCGCGCCCAGCTGTGGCTCGAACCTATCAAAGATCAAGTCTTCACGGATGTCAGCCATGTAGTTCAAACTTCCAAATCTGACCTGATGGCCAGGGGCGTAGCTTTCAATCTGCTCCAGATGGCCAAGCGAATTAGCCCGCAGTGCAAAGCCGCCGAATACGAAGATCTGTCCGGGGAGAAAAGTCTCACCCTGGACCGCATCGCTATCGATGATAGTAGGAGCCATCAAGCCTAACGGCGACGACACAGAGGAACTCTCAATGAAAGCACAATGTCGGTGTCAAAACCGGCGGATCTTGGGTAGGGGGTCCCGAACTGTGCGTCTAGGCCGGATGGTAACAGGAGGCAGGGGACACAATGTTTTACCCATGTTCGGGCCCTCTTGATGGAGGTAAAACCCTACGTCCTGCTTGATTGATATTGATGATATGGGTAGTACAAGAGTAGATCTACCACGAGATCAGAGAGGCTAAACCCTAGAAGCTAGCCTATGGTATGATTGTATGTTGTGGTTGTTGTCCTACGGACCAAAACCCTTCGGTTTATATAGACACTGGAGAGGGTTAGGGTTACACAATGTCGGTTACAAAGGAGGAGATATCCATATCCGTATTGCCTAGCCTGCCTTCCACGCCAAGTAGAGTCCCATCCGGACACGATATGAAGTCTTCAATCTTGTATCTTCATAGTCCAACAGTCTGGCCAATAGAGATACTCCGGCTGTCCGGAGACCCCCTAATCCAGGACTCCCTCAAAGCCCAAAGCTAGACCCAAGCCTGAAACTAAGTGCTTCTACTACAAAGGAAATGGTCACTGGAAGTGGAACTGCCCTAGATACTTGGCAGATAAGAAGGATGGCAAAGTGAACAAAGGTATATTTGATGTACATGCTATTGATGTGTACTTTACTAGTGTTTATAGCAAACCCTCGGTATTTGATACTAGTTCAGTTGCTAAGAGTAGTAACTCGAAATGGGAGTTGCAAAATAAACAAAGACTAGTTGAGGATGAGGTGACGATGTGTGTTGGAAATGATTCCAAGGTTGATAAGATCACCATCGCACACTCCCTTTACCTTCGAGATTAGTGTTGAACCTAAAATAAATGTTATTTGGAGTTTGCGTTGAGCATAATATGATTGGATCATGTTTATTGCAATACGGATATTCATTTAAGTCAAAGAATAATTGTTATTCTATTTACATGAATAAAACCTTCTGTGGTCATACACCCAAAGGTGAATGGTTTATTGAATCTTGATCGTAGTGATAGACATATTCATAATATTGAAGCCAAAAGAAGCAAAGTTAATAATGATAGTCCAACCTATTTGTGGCACTGCCGTTTAGGTCATATTGGTGTAAAGCGCGTAAAGAAACTCCATGTTGATGGACTTTTGGAATCACTTGATGCTTGCGAACCGTGCCTCATGGGCAAGATGACTAAGACTCCGTTCTCCAGAACAATGGAGCAAGCAACTGACTTATTGGAAATAATACATACTGATGTATGCGATCCGATAAGTGTTGAGGCTCGCGGCGGGTATCGTAATTTTCTGACCTTCACAGATGATTTGGGCAGATATGGGTATATCTACTTAATGAAACATAAGTCTGAAACATTTGAAAAGTTCAAAGAATTTTAGAATGAAGTGGAAAATCATCATGATAAGAAAATAAAGTTTCTACGATCTGATCGTGGAGGCGAGTATTTGAGTTACGAGTTTGGTCTTCATTTGAAACAATGTGGAATAGTTTCGCAACTCACGCCACCTGGAACACCACAGCATAATGGTGTGTACGAACGTTGTAATCGTACTTTATTGGATATGGTGCGATCTATGATGTCTCTTATTGATTTACCACTATCGTTTTGGGGTTATGCATTAGAGACAACTGCATTCACATAAAATAGGGCACCATCTAAATCCGTTGAGATGACACCGTATGAACTATGGTTTGGCAAGAAACCAAAGCTGTCATTTCTTAAAGTTTGGAGCTGCAATGCTTATGTGAAAAAGTTTCAAACTGATAAGCTCGAACCCAAATCGGAGTAGTGCGTCTTCATAGGATACCCAAAAGAAACTGTTGGGTACACCTTCTATCACAGATCCGAAGGCAAGATATTTTGTTGCTAAGAATGGATCCTTTCTAGAGGAGTTTCTGATGAACTCCGCTAGGGCTCGGCTCTTGATTTTTGAAGAGAGGCGACTAGGAGAGGCGACTAGGAGAGCTCCGCGCTGGTGGCCACTCCGGCCCCGGCGGCCACCCTTCCCTCGCCGGAGTCCATTCCCGAGCCGGGCCCACCTCCCTCACGTCGGTGGCCACTACGGCACCGGCGTCCACCGCACTCTCTCTTCGTCCCTTGGTTGCTTCGGGCGGTTCTTCTGCTCCCTTGGGTGGTGGTGTAGCCGGTTCGTGGACCATGGCACCAATCAACCTTAACTTCAACCGTGGCAAGGATTTTCAGGCAAGTGTTCGTTCCAAGTTTGGTCATCCGGTGGATTTCTCACCAGGCTTTCGACAAAAAGAGTTTATTTTGGTGGTTTCGTTTGGCCGTGCTTCTTTCAAATTGGATATTCATATGGTTAGTGTGGCTCTTCACGCCACTTTTGGAGGCTATACCCAAGGTTTTCGAGTTTCTCTTCTCAAGGATAGATCATTCGAGTTCTCCATTGCTTCTATGTCAGTTGGTTTCCAAATTTACAATGGTGGTAAAATGTCTGAAAAAGATTTCGAGATGGTTTTCAGCCTTTGGGGTAATGGTGGACCACATTGGATTAGAGAAGAACAGTTATTTTACAAAGAAGAGGAGGATGAGTGGACTCTGGTTGGCCGTAATGGTAGACCGGTTGTTGTTTCCTCCGGCGATCGCCGGAGCAGGTCACCGGGGCGAGGCACACGTTCAGTTTTCCAACGTCTTTCAGGCAGCATTCAAGGAGGGCGTGATTCTAGCGTGCTGCAAATTACTCAAGGTATTATGGGGAAATCTAATGACCCAGATTCCACGCTGCATGGACCGGTCAATAACGTGCATGAGCGCATTTATGACCCACGTATGTGTTGTAAGTGTGGCGAAGTTGGCCATATTTCCAAGTTTTGTCCCCGACCCCGCTCTACGTGCACTGGGCTATGGCCTTTTATTCGGTTTGATCCTTTTCCAAGCCCACCAGCTGAGGCTTGGGCTTCAAGGGAGGTGGAGTCTTGGTTTACCCAACACGGGCCCGTTATCCAATTCAGGCAAGCGACATCATTCAAAGAGTTGGTCACGGGATATTTCTCTAATTTCCAACCGAGACCAGTGCCGGACTCCTCGCATTCCTCTACTCTCTCCTTTTGTGTTGCTTCGTCGACTTCTTCGCCACCTACCTCTGACACCTCTCCACCATGCAGTGAGCTCCGCGAGTGCTCTGCTCCTTCAATGGCGAACATCCCCATAGACTTGCAGCCTTTCGTCCCACATGGATTCCAGATTCAGCACATCGAAGGCCGTACGGGGGTTTCTCGGGTGGTGCTTCCGCGTTGAGCTCGCCACCATGAGGATTGGGCGATTGGTACTATCCAGCCTCTTCCAGATGAGGTACTATTTCCTAATGTCAGAGAGGTTCTAGAGGATTTCCTGCAACATGATCCTGTGGCTCAAGTGGGGGTCAGAGACATCCAGCCATGCCCATTTGGGGAGGCTTATGTTCAGTTCCGGCATGTGCGAGACAGAGATAGGCTGGTTAGGGATAGCCCGCATGCTTTTGGGGATGTGCTTATTTCCTTCTCTAGGCACAATGAGGGCCGCAACTGGAGGAGAGTCACTTTCAATAGGGTTTGTTGGTTGTTGATCGTGGGTATTCCTTTTGATAACTGCAACACTGAAGATGTTGCTGCAGCAATTGCGAGATTTGCGAAGATTATTAGTTGGGAAAAAGAGGATGCTCTGAAAGGGAAGGTTCTTGTTAAGGCTAGAGTTACTGACTTGCTTGAAATTCCTAAAAGTTTAAGGTGGGCTGAGGGTGAGATGTTTGAGGGTGAATCTCTCACAGGTTCAATTGAAGTCCATGAGAAAGCTTCGCTTTCCAGTCATGTGATTTGTACACCCACTATCAATAATCCATTCTGAAGCAGCTAGTGTCGTACCCTACAGTGCAGTAGGGGGATAGGCTTCACGAAGAGAATTGTGAAGCAAAAACATTTGACGAACCAGTGGATTATTAAAGCTTAGATTGAGATTAGGACTGATAGGGCAAGTTGCAAGCGATTCAGGAACAAAGTACATAATAAGACCATTTGGGCATTTGATCTTGCGCCCTACAAGTTGTTTAAGGTCCCCAGCAATAGTGTCAGACGATTTTGGTTTTCGGCTGGAGACCTTTCCCTGCAAAAAAGAGTTAAGCTTTCTTAGCCACCCAAATCTTCAGGGCTGGCTTCGAAGCAATAAGTCTAAGTGCAGCATCTGAGAACTTTGGCTTTGGAGCCCTAGCAAAAAGTCTTGCAGGTGGACAATAGTACCCATAAGAATAAGCAGAATAGTTATTGGTCTTATGAACATGGCGGTTTGATGGACCGCGCTCATATTCATAGGCCTAAGTATGGCTTCCCTGCAAAACATTTGCGTTAGTGTGACTCAGGTGAGTCCTCTGTCTGTATGAAGCCTTTGGACCGTATGAAGCCTGTGGTCTGGGGTTTGTCTTCTTCACTTGTGGTGTCATGATGACATTCACAGGGAGATTCTCCAAACACCTTTTCGGCACCCAGATCTTCTTCATAGGCGGTCCATTCCTGCAGTTAGTACCAATATACCTGGCAAACACTTCACCATTCTGATTCTTAAACAGTTTATAGTTTGCATCAAAGGATTCATCAATAACAATGGGGTTAGCACAAGTGAAGCCAGATAGGGTGGATGGAACTGCTAAAGGTTCCTTTGCAGCAACCCATGTGGTTTTGGGGTACTGCTCAGGTTTCCAGTAAGAGCCATCAGCATTCATTTTCCTTTCGAACCCAACACCCTCTTTCCTAGGGTTTCGGTTCAGGATCTGCCTTTTGAGGACATCACATAGTGTCTGATGCCCTTTGAGACTTTTGTACATCCCTGTTTCAAGCAGTGTCTTCAACCTAGCATTCTCATCAGCAATAGTAGTGGTATCCTCAGCAGAGGGGTTAGTTACCACATCAACAGTTGAAGATATTGCAACAGTAGCAGCAGTAGAACATTCAGCAACAGAAGTAGCGTTATCACGCTCAATGCATTTAAGACATGGTGGTTCAAATCCTTCCTGAGATGAACTGATCTGTTCGGCGAGAAGTGACTCGTTTTCCTTTTGAAGATCTTCATGAGCCGCTCTCAATTTCTCAAGATCTTGCTTCCTTTAAAGATAATCATAGGAAAGCCTTTCATGAGTTGTTGAGAGCGTTTCATGACGACTTTCAAGTTCCTCATACTTAACGTGAAGATTTTTTATGTCTTCAATCAAGGACTAAGATCGAGTCATTTCAGCAACTAACAGATCATCGCTTTTGTCTAACAGTTTTTGAATGTGTTCCATAGCTTTCTGCTGTTCAGTTGCAATTTTAGCAAGTGTTTTGTAGCTGGGTTTGGAACCACAATCAGAGTCATTGTCACTAGATGTTTGATAGTGAGTAGTGCGTGTGTTTACCTTGGCACCGCGTGCCATGAAGCAGTAGGAAGGAGCGGAGTAGTCCTTGTCATTTGCATCGGTGTCAGTGATGAAGTCATTGTCTTCAGTGTTGAAGATGGACTTGGCAACGTATGCTGTAGCCAGACTTGCAACGCCAGAATCGGACTCCTCCTCAGACTCCACCTCCGCCTCCTTAGAAGCGGACTCCTCCTCAGAGTCCATTTCCTTGCCAACAAACGCATGTGCCTTGCCGGATGAGCTCTTCTTGTGTGATGAAAACTTGGAAGAAGATTTTGAGTATTTCTTCTTCTTCTTGTCATCAGAGTCATACTCCTTGCTCTTCTTCTTCTTCTTCTTGTTCTCATTGTCCCACTGTGGACACTCAGAGATGTAGTGGCCAGGTTTCTTGCACTTGTGACATGTTCTCTTCTTGTAGTCATGAGCAGAAGCTTCATCATTCCTTGAGCTTGATCGTGAAGACTTTCTGAGGCCTTTCTTCTTGGTGAATTTTTGGAACTTCTTCACAAGCATAGCAAGCTCCCTTCCAATGTCTTCAGGATCATCAGAACTGCTGTCAGATTCTTCTTTAGATGAGGAGACAGCCTTTGCCTTCAAGGCACGAGTTCGCCCATAGTTGGGACCGTAGATGTCTCTTTTCTCAGAAAGCTGAAATTCGTGTGTGTTGAGCCTCTCAAGTATGTCAGATGAATCGAGTGTCTTGAAATCAGGACGTTCTTGAATCATCAGAGCTAGGGTGTCAAACGAACTGTCAAGTGATCTCAGGAGTGTCTTGACGACTTCATGCTTGGTGATCTCAGTAGCGCCGAGGGCTTGAAGCTCGTTTGTGATGTCAGTGAGTCGATCAAACGTGAGCTAGACAATCTCATTGTCATTTCTCTTGAAGCGGTTGAAGAGGTTGCGAAGGACACTGATTCTCTGATCTCTCTGGGTTGAGACGCCTTCGTTGACCTTGGATAGCCAGTCCCAGACTAGCTTAGATGTTTCCAAAGGACTCACGCGGCCATACTGTCCTTTGGTCAGATGACCACAGATGATATTCTTGGCAGTAGAGTCCAGTTGAACGAACTTCTTGACATCAGCGGCAGTGACACCTTCTCCAGCCTTGGGAATGCCGTTCTTGACGACATACCATAGGTCGACATCAATGGCTTCAAGATGCATGCGCATCTTATTCTTCCAGTAGGGATTTTCAGTTCCATCGAAGAAGGGGCACGTAGCGGAGACTTTAATTATCCCTGCAGTCGACATAGCTAAAACTCTAGGTGGTTAAACCGAATCACACAGAACAAGGGAGTACCTTGCTCTGATACCAATTGAAAGTGCTAGTGATCGACTAGAGGGGGGGTGAATAGGCAATTTTTATGAAAGTCTTCAAAAAATGTAAGTTTCAAAGATAAACCATAGAAATAAACCTATTACCATGCAGCGGAAGGTAGACTACACGAGGCAAACCATAGTCACGTACTCAATGAAGTGAAAGCACAATGAGTAATAGCAGCTAGGCAGTAAGGATTAGGTAGGAAGGTATTGAGAAGCCAATCAGTACACGTAATCACTTAGTGAAGTCGAATGATGATACTATCGTACAATGACTTCACAAGAACCAACAGTAAGTAAAGGGAAGGGAAGGATGAAACCAGTGACTCGTTGAAGACAATGATTTGTTGGACCAGTTCCAGTTGCTGTGACAACTGTACATCTGGTTAGGGAGGCTGAGATTCAACTCAGAAGACCTCGTCTTCACCTTATCCCCCTTGAGCTAAGGACACCCAGTCCTCGCCCAATCACTCTGGTAAGTCTTCAAGGTAGACTTCCAAACCTTCACAGACTTCGTTCACCGGCGATCCACAATGACTCTTGGATGCTCAGAACGCGACGCCTAACCGGCTGGAGGATTCACAGTCCTCAAGTGTAATAAGTCTTCAGATCACACAGACAAGAAGACTTAAGTGATGCCTAACACTCTTTGGCTCTGGGTGGTTAGGGCTTTATCCTCTCAAGGAATTCTCTCTCAAAGGCTTCGAGGTGGGTTGCTCTCAAACGACAAAAGTTGTACTTTAACTCTGAGCAGCCAACCGTTTATGGTTGTAGGGGGTGGGCTATTTATAGCCACTAGGCAACCCGGCCTGATTTGTCTGAAATGACCCTGGGTCACTAAGGAACTGACACGTGTTCCAACGGTCAGATTTCAAACACACACGGCAACTTTACTTGGGCTACAAGCAAAGCTGACTTGTCCAACTCTGAACAAGATTTGCTCTCATAGTCTTCGCTCGAAGACATAGGATTTTGGTTAAGCATCACTTCAGTCATTCTGACTGGTTCTCTTGGACCCCACTTAACAGTACGGTGGTTCCTATGACTCAACAAAGAAGAAAAAGAACTACGAAAGATCTAAGTCTTCACGCTCCATAGTCTTCATGCGATGTCTTCTCTTGTCATAGTCTTCAATGTGAATGTCTTCACATACCACCTTTGACTTCAATGTCTTCATACATTTTCAGGGGTCATCTCTGGTAGGAAAACCGAATCAATGAGGGACTTCTACCTGTGTTATCCCACAATTCTCACAAACACATTAGTCCCTCAACTAGGTTTGTCGTCAATACTCCAAAACCAACTAGGGGTGGCACTAGATGCACTTACAATCTCCCCCTTTTTGGTGATTGATGACAAACTAGTTGAAGTTTTCAACGGGGAATATAACATGTGAAATTGTAAAGGATAAGGAATTGTCTTCATAAGTTTCAAGGGCTCCCCCTGAAGATGTGCATATAAGTAATTTGCTTTTGGAATGCAAATGCACATGACAGGTTGTACTTGTGGAGATCCTCTTCAACTTATGATGACAATTCATCATGCATGAAAAAGTATGTGAAGATAATGACATGCATAATGAAAAATGGATGTCTGCAAAATGATCTAAGTGCGGAATTTATCGTCGCACATGCGGAATTTACCATCGCATCACAGAATAGCAAATAAGTAGCAGACGACCATCGAGTTTAAGTGTTACAACTCAAAGAACCAAATGTATCAAAATGAGAGTTGTAAACACTAGGCAAAACATAAAATAACCGCCCATATGGACCCGCTTGAAGACTATCAAACCCATATGCTTCTCCCCCTTTTGTCAGTAAGGACCAAAAAGGTTTGAAGACACAGAGCATCTACTCGTTCCCATGAGGAGTAGACGAAGCAGCAAGGTCGTCGTTGGTGTTCGGCGGTGCAGAAGAACTCGGAGCAGTGTCGATGCGTGTAGAAGTAGGGGGCGGTGAAGTGGCATCATCTTCGTCCTCGATCACTCTGGCATTCACAATTGCCGCAGAGGAAGAGAACTCAGAGTCTTCAAGAGACGGAGTTCGTCGCAGCACAGTCCTTCTTGGAGGTGTGGAGTAAAACTTGAAACGTTCAGAGAAGCCATCCTCTTGAAGATCATCCTCAGAACACATAAGTGTCAGCCCATTCCATGTACGCCGACAGGTTTCATGGGCAACAAAGGCATTCTTGGTGGCAAGATTTCGAATGCGGTTGACATCCACCAAGAGGCTTTGCATTTGGCACTTCAGCCAGTCATGATGCATATCCTGTTTCTGATGAAGAGCTACTAGAAGCTCTCGGTCATTGAGAACACGAGATTGCTTCTTGGGCCATTGGGTAATGGTGCTTTCAGTGGCTTCAGTGAGGGCACGATGAGGTGCACGTGTAGTACCAGCCAGAGGATAAACACAAGTGACCGCTTCAACTCCCTCAATGTTCTGAGAGAAACTTTGATGCTCAGCATTCTGAAGACTAAGAGGCTCCTTGGCAGGCTCTGGAAAAATGGCTTCAACGGACATATCCACGTCAGACAGAAAGATCCGATGATTGCGAGCAGATGGCTGATATGAGATAGTTGAGTGGAGTTTAATCAACCGCATTATCCATGGAGCGTAGAACTTCGAGCCAAAAAGATCAGATCCTGATGCAGCAAGTTGGCAGATGAAGAAGTCTTGTGCGTTGAAGCATTTTCCATGAAGAATATAGAAGACCAAAGTCTTCATTGGACCTTCCAGCTTTGCATGTGGAGAATGTCCTTTGATGGGCCAGAGAGTTCGCCTTATAATGTGATAGATAGTCTGTGGCAGATACTCAAGGTCTTCAACAAAGAACTCCTTAGGATATGCAACATCTAGAGGCAAAGGCTTCATCATACTGAGCATCTGACTCATGTTCGGTTCAGGCTTCTGAAAGATGCTCTCCATAGCTTCACTGTGAAGCTGACAGCCAGGTTCATAGAGATCTTCAGGAGTGGGCAAACCAGTGAGCTCAATGATATCAAAGGCTTTGGCTTCATGATGAACATTTCTAGTCATCCACTCAAGGACCCAAGTCTTCGGATCTCTGTTGTAGCCTCGTATGTGAAGAGTGGCATAAAATTGGAGCAGCAACTCTTCGTTCCAGTGCTCTTCGTCAGTGACGAAAGGCAACAATCCAACCTGTTTGAAGCAATCCAGAGCTTCTTCCAAGCAGGGCAGACCAGTTATTGCTTCGGTGTCAAGACACATATGAGGGAAGATGTGACCTTGATTGTACAGAATGCATGAGTAATAACTTCGCTGCGGATATCTCCAGAACCGATCAGAAGATATTCTTTCCCTTGAGTAGGGGTTCTTGGAGCTATTGAAGAAGGTGTTGTCTGCTTTGAAGCCGTTGACATTAAAGGATCCAGGTGCTGATGCAGGACCTGGAAACCTGGGCAATCTTGGCATTGGCTTTTGTACCTGAGGCCTGTGCTCAACATGATAATCAAACTGAGGACCAGCAGCAGGTGCAGGAACAGGAGTAGTGGCAGAGGCGTTGGGCTGCACAACAGAGGCTTTAGGAGCAGTTGCATCAATGGCTTCATTGACTTCTGGCATTGGTGCAGGCTCTACATTTGCTTCAGCCATGACAACGTCATTGGCTTCATTTGTGTTGGTGGTGGCAGCCTCAATATTTTCTACCTCCACTTGATGATCTGGAGGGTCGGGCACAGACACGTTCTCCTCGAGAACAGCTTCTTCAGTAGTTGGGGGAGTAGGGACATGTTCTTCTTCTTGGGTGTCGTCGGCTGATGCAGCCGGAATGTCTTCAGCAGCTTTAGCCTCAGACTCAGAGACATTCACAGTAGGAGTGGCATCTAGAAACACTTGACATGCAACAGATTGGTAGGGCACTTCTCCTTCTGGAACGCTCGAAAGAGGGACTTGAGACCTTGGTCCTTTGCGAAGCCTGCATAACGCTGGCGACGCCTCTGGAGACGGAGTTGGCTGGGCCTCAAAGTCATCTGCTTCTTCTTGCCGGGGTGGTGTGACTTGTTGTTGTGGGTGATCAGCCCATGATTCATCCTGAGCAATTGGCGTCAGAGGACGACCAATGCTGATGAGTTCGCTGTGCGTAAGCACAGGCGATGATACCTGTTGGTGCTCGATCTGAGGAAGAACTACATCATCTTCAACATTGTCATGGTGACGAATGTCTTCAGCAGCGGTGGGATCAACTGCTGGAATGTCTTCAGCTGTATGAGCCTCTGTGGAAGCAGGCTCATGGACAATCAGTTGGCGCTCTTGGTGTGTAGATGCAGGGCGAACCATTAAGATAGGTTCAACAACTAAGGGCTCTGTGGGAGCAGCCTGTTCCTTCTTGGTCTTCCGCTTCTTCTTGGAGGGAGCAGCATCAGAGGCTTCAGGATGTTTCCACTTTCTTGCTTCAGCCTCAGCAGTCCTCGTCTTCTTCAGTTCTGAAGTGGTTGACCTGGCCTTTGGCTTCGAGCCAGTCATGCTGGCTGGGAAGACAATGGGATGTGCTTCCTGCCTTGGTGCGTCGGGTGCGGCCACAACGGGCTTCTTCTTCTTCTTTGCAGCCATCCTGGGGTCGATGCCAGGATGACCAAGGGCCTTGCGCTTCTTAGCCTCATCGTAGGCTTGCACACACTTGTCAGCCAGGCTCTGCATGCGCTCACGAGAACCTTGAGCTTCTTCATGCTTCTTGAGAAAGGCTTCTTTGAGCTCGTGCAGCATGATCTTGAAGTTCTTGACCTCTTGCACGCTGAGCTTGGCCATATGCTTCTTAAACTGAGCTTTCTCAAAGTCGATCTTTTTCTTCAGTTCAGCGATGCGCTGAGCTAGAGCTAGCTCTGAAGCAATGGCGCCATGGAAGGCAACACTGAGGCCAATCAGAAGTTGCAGATCTTCAAAGCTGAGGTTGGGTGTGTCAAACCACTCATCAATGAAGTTATGGATGATTGCCACATCAAAGAGAGGCAAATTGTTGAAGATTTCTGCTTCTTCTTTGCTCTTGATTAGTTGCTCAATAGCGTCATCTGCAAGATATTCATCGCTGGACAGATCAATGGCATCGTTGCGTAGAATAGCAGCAGCAGTCAGTTCTTGGCTGGTGTGTTGCAGAGGCATCTTGACTTTCGAGGGCTTGGAGATGCGTGACAAATCTTCAGACTGCACATTGTCTTCAGGAGGTGCCGTAGCCAGTGGCTTCGCCCGTGATATTTTTGGTGTTGAGGCAGGCTTTGAAGCTTTAGGCTGCTTCAGTTTCTTTGGCTTCGGCGGTGCAGGCGCTTCATCAGATTCAACATCATCTGCAGGCTCATCCACGGCTGTCCCTTGAACCATGATATGAGTGATAAGACCGCCCAGGTTGTAGAAGGGCCCAACAAGATTGGGTTCATCTTCGCGGGTGCCATCGGCACGGGGAGCAGAGGGACCAGGGTTGAAGTGTAGTCCCAATGACTTCTTGTTCTGCTTCGCCGAATTCTGGGCAAACTGGAAGTTGCGCTTGAACAGATTGTCGTCGCGACACCATAGCAATGACGATGGGTCAGCATCCGCAGGCTGTGGTCCACGGACCATGCAGGGATAGAAGCCTTGTTCAATGGCTTCATCTCTGGACCTGGGTTGAAGATTTCTGTATAGGATGTCTCCCCACGGTCGCTTGATGGCATTCTTCTCAGCATATTCCTTGGTCACAAACCTGTACTTGAACCACTGTTCTGCCCAATATCATCAAATCCATTGGATTCGTGTCTTGCGCTGATTGTAATCCTCTTCTAGATCTGTCTTGTACAGCTCTGAGAGGTCATCGGGCAGATCTCTTGATGTTTCACCTCGACGCTTCCTGCCACCCTTCCTTGCTGATTTCTCTGCAGCCATGAACTTTAAACTGAATGGCTTCAATACGTTCAAAGGCTTCAAAGGCTTTCGCTTGCTGGACAAACAGGAACTGGCTTCGGGAGAATTTATATGATGCTGTAAGAATTCTACAAATGAATGCAGACTATGAGAACCAAGGGATTCTCCCACGGACATGTACCTGTGACAGCATTAAGGTGCGAGGGAAGGGGAAGAGGTGGCGCTAGGGTTTGAGCGAGAGTGGAAGAAAGGACAATGACTGTGGTGAGGCGTGTATTTATAGGGACAGGGACGACACAATGTTATTACACAGGTGCCCCTGACGCTTCACATCTGAAGGACACGTGGCCATCATGCAACATATCGGAGGTTGTTCCACGTTCCCACGCACGCCTGGATTGTCGGGTGGTCGTTCCTACTTCTCCGGGTTTCATGTGAAGGAATTTAGCATTGAAAACGGACTTAATGTTTGTCTCTGTATCTTCTGCTGACAAGGACGCAGAGAAGACATTCGACAGTTTCAAGAGAATACATATGATTTGGAGAGATAGAGTTTGAGATAGAAAGCATAGAGGGGTTAGGGTCCGATCACATTCACTTAGTTCAAAAGATTCAACAAGAAGACATAGCTATAAGTGAATGCTGTAGAGGACAGAACACTAGTATATATATATATGTATATATATATGTGAAAAAGTCAATCAAACCAACATAGTGAAGATAATCATGCGGACAAGTTGAGAATGAAGACAAACAAAATGTGAAGACATAGCAAATGTAACGCCATGGGTAAAACACTTCAAACAGACGAATTTGGTGGTGGCGTTACCCACTGTATAGGAAGTATTAGACCCAGACACGGCGCACAATTATCGTGGCGCTCCAAGTCAAATTCCACATTAATGTATTCACACTTAGAATGTATGTCTTCATTAATTGAAGATATACTTTACTTCGTGTGTTGCACATCTAAGTCATCAATATGCATAAGTGTTAGGATGTGTGCCTGATCACGGGACATTTGAGGATTCCAAGATATTTAGCTCACACCGTAACTTGCAAAATCTCTTCTCATCCAAGGGATTGGTGAAGATATCTGCCAATTGCTCTTCAGTGTTGACGTGTATGATATCAATATCTTCCTTCACAACATGATCTCTGAGAAAGTGATGACGAATTTCAATGTGCTTTGTCTTCGAGTGCTGAACTGGGTTGTTGGCAATCTTGATGGCGCTTTCGTTGTCGCAGTAGAGTGGCACTTGCTTCAGATGAATGCCATAGTCTTTGAGTGTTTGCTTCATCCACAGAAGCTGAGCGCAGCAAGATCCAGCAACAGTGTATTCAGATTCAGCAGTGGAGAGAGATACACAGTTCTACTTCTTTGAAGACAAACATACAAGTGATCGTCCCAGAAAATGACACGTGCCTGATGTAGACTTGCGATCCACCTTGTCACCAGCATAATCAGCATCTGATAATCCAACCAGATCAAACTCTGAGCCCTTTGGATGCCATAATTCTAGAGTTGGGGTGTAAGCTAAATATCGAAGAATTCGCTTCACAGCTAAGTGATGTGATTCCTTTGGTGCCGCTTGGAATCGAGCACACATGCAAACACTAAGCATAATATCTGGCCTAGATGCACATAGATAAAGTAAAGAACCAATCATGGAGCGGTATACCTTTTGATTGAACTCTTTACCATTGTCGTCGGGACCCATATGATGTTTGGCTGGCATTGGCGTCGTGAAGCCTTTGCAGTCTTGCATACCAAACTTCTTCAGGCAATCTTTGAGATACTTCTCTTGAGATATAAAGATGTCGTTGCGTTCCTGACGTATTTGAAGACCAAGGAAGAACTTCAGCTCACCCATCATGGACATCTGATATTGCTCTTGCATCATATATCCAAACTCTTCATTGTATTTCTGATTGGTGCAGCCGAAGATAATGTCATCCACATATATTTGGCACACAAACAGTTCACCATCATATGTCTTCGTGAAGAGAGTGGGGTCGTGGGAACCATATTTGAAGCCTTTGCTCTTCAGGAAGTCTTTAAGTGTGTCATACCAAGCCCGAGGGGCTTGTTTGAGGCCATACAGTGCCTTGTTGAGCTTGTACACCATGTCAGGATGTTTTGGATCTTCAAAGCCAGGCGGTTGTGCAACATATACTTCTTCTTCAATCTTGCCATTGAGAAAAGCGCTCTTCACATCCATTTGATATAGAAGTATGTTATGATGATTTGCATAGGCCAGCAGTATGCGTATGGCTTCAAGTCTAGCCACAGGAGCAAATGTTTCATTGAAGTCAATCCCTTCAACTTGAGTGTATCCTTGAGCAACGAGACGAGCTTTGTTTCTGACAACTTGACCATGCTCATCTTGCTTGTTGTGATATATCCATTTGGTGCCTATTATATTGTGCTTCCGAGGGTCAGGACGCTTAACCAGTTCCCATACATTATTCAACTCAAACTGTTGAAGCTCTTCTTGCATAGCTTGAATCCATTCAGGTTCCATGAAGGCTTCTTCAACTTTCTTGGGTTCTGTTATTGAGACGAATGCGAAGTGCCCACAGAAATTTGCTAGCTGTGTTGCCCTTGAACGAGTGAGTGGACCTGGTGCATTGATGCTATCAATTATTCTCTCAATCTGCACTTCATTTGCAACACGAGGATGTACAGGATGAAGATTTTGCTCTTGCTGATCATTGTCATTGTTAGAGGGATTGTCTTCAGGCTGAGCATTGTCTTCAGGTTGATCCGGTGCGGAGATGATAAGTTCCTCTTCAGGTTGAGCTTCAGAAGGTATGATTTCTCCAGTTCCCATAAGTTTGATTGATTCACTGGATGGAACTTAATCTAGCACATTTGGCAGGTGCTCTCTTTGTGAGCCGTTAGTCTCATCGAACCGCACATCCACTGTTTCAACCACTTTATAATGAAAGAGATTGAAGACTCTGTAGGATTGCGAATCCTTTCCATATCCAAGCATAAAACCCTCATGTGCTTTTGGTGCAAATTTTGAAGTGTGATGTGGATCCTTGATCCAGCACCTGGCGCCAAATACTCTGAAGTAACTGACATTTGGCTTCTTGCCAGTAAGGAGCTCATAGGATGTCTTGTTCAGAAGCTTGTGAAGATAAACACGGTTGATGATATGGCATGCAATGTCAATGGCTTCAGGCCAAAATTTTCTTGGAGTCTTGTATTCATCAAGCATCGTCCGAGCCATCTCAATAAGTGTTCTGTTCTTGCGTTCGACGACGCCATTCTGCTATGGCGTGTACGGAGATGAGAATTCATGTGTGATGCCCAAAGTATTAAGATATGTATCTAGGCCAGTGTTCTTGAATTCAGTGCCATTGTCACTTCTGATGTGCTTTATCTTGGCGCCATAGTTGTTCATTGCTCGATTGGCGAAGCGTCTGAAGACATCCTGCACTTCAGTCTTGTAAAGGATTATATGCACCCAAGTATATCTTGAATAATCATCAACAATGACAAAGCCATAGAGACAAGCAGTAGTAGTAAGAGTTGAGTAATGAGTGGGACCGAAGAGATCCATGTGTAGCAGTTCAAAGGGTTGAGTCGTTGTCATGATTGTCTTCGAGGGATGCTTGGCCCTCGTCATCTTTCCTGCTTCACAAGCACCGCATAAGTGATCCTTCTTGAACTTGACGCCCTCGATGCCTATGACATGCTTCTTCCTTGCAAGGGTGTGGAGGTTCCTCATGCCAGCATGCCCTAGCCTTCGATGCCAGAGCCAGCATTCAGAAGCTTTTGCTAGAAGACATACGGCAAGTTGTGGTCCTGCTGAGAAATCTACCACGTACAAATCATCTTTCAGATACCCTTCAAACACTAGAGACTTTTCAGATTCCATTAGTACAAGGCAACGATATTTTCCAAACATCACAATCATGTTTAAATCGCAAAGCATTGAGACAGACATTAAGTTGAAACCAAGGGATTCAACAAGCATGACTTTATCCATGTGTTGGTCCTTTGAGATTGCAACTCTACCTAGACCCAATACCTTGCTTTTACCAGTGTCAGCAAATGTGATGTGACTTTTGTGAGATGGACATAAAGTTGAGTCCATGAGAAGGCTTCGCTAGCCAGTCGTGTGATTTGTACACCCACTATCAATAATCCATTCTGAAGCAGCTGGTGTCATACCCTACAGTGCAGTTAGGGGGATAGGCTTCACGAAGAGAATTGTGAAGCAAAAACATTTGACGAACCAGTGGATTATTAAAGCTTAGATTGAGATTAGGACTGATAGGGCAAGTTTCAAGCGATTCAGGAACGAAGTACATAATAAGACCATTTGGGCATTTGATCTTGCGCCCTACAAGTTGTTTGAGGTCCCCAGCAATAGTGTCAGACGATTTTGGTTTTCGGCTGGAGACCTTTCCCTGCAAAAAAGAGTTAAGCTTTCTTAGCCACCCACATCTTCAGGGGTGGCTTCGAAGCAATAAGTCTAAGTGCAGCATCTGAGAACTTTGGCTTTGGAGCCCTAGCAAAAAGTCTTGCAGGTGGACAATAGTACCCATAAGAATAAGCAGAATAGTTATTGGTCTTATGAACATGGCGGTTTGATGGACCGCGCTCATATTCATAGGCCTAAGTATGGCTTCCCTGCAAAACATTTGCGTTAGTGTGACTCAAGTGAGTCCTCTGTCTGTATGAAGCCTTTGGACCGTATGAAGCCTATGGTCTGGGGTTTGTCTTCTTCACTTGTGGTTTCATGATGACATTCACAGGGAGATTCTCCAAACACCTTCACGGCACCCAGATCTTCTTCATAGGCGGTCCATTCCTGCAGTTAGTACCAATGTACCTGGCAAACACTTCACCATTCTGATTCTTAAACAGTTTATAGTTTGCATCAAAGGATTCATCAATAACAATGGGGTTAGCACAAGTGAAGCCACATAGGGTGGATGGATCTGCTGAAGGTTCCTTTGCAGCAACCCATGTGGTTTTGGGGTACTGCTCAGGTTTCCAGTAAGAGCCATCAGCATTCATTTTCCTTTCGAACCCAACCCCTCTTTCCTAGGGTTTCGGTTCAGGATCTGCCTTTTGAGGACATCACATAGTGTCTGATGCCCTTTGAGACTTTTGTACATCCCTGTTTCAAGCAGTGTCTTCAACCTAGCATTCTCATCAGCAATAGCAGTGGTATCGTCAGCAGAGGGGTTAGTTACCACATCAACAGTTGAAGATATTGCAACAGTAGCAGCAGTAGAACATTCAGCAACAGAAGTAGCGTTATCACGCTCAATGCATTTAAGACATGGTGGTTCAAATCCTTCCTGAGATGAACTGATCTGTTCGGCGCGAAGTGACTCATTTTCCTTTTGAAGATCTTCATGAGCCGCTCTCAATTTCTCAAGATCTTGCTTCCTATTAAGATAATCATAGGAAAGCCTTTCATGAGTTGTTGAGAGCGTTTCATGACGACTTTCAAGTTCCTCATACTTAACATGAAGATTTTTTATGTCTTCAATTAAGGACTGAGATCGAGTCATTTCAGCGTCTAACAGATCATCGCTTTTGTCTAACAGTTTTTGAATGTGTTCCATAGATTTCTGTTGTTTAGTTGCAATTTTAGCAAGTGTTTTGTAGCTGGGTTTGGAACCACAATCAGAGTCATCGTCACTAGATGTTTGATAGTGAGTAGTGCGTGTGTTTACCTTGGCACCGTGTGCCATGAAGCAGTAGGAAGGAGCGGAGTAGTCCTTGTCATTTGCATCGGTGTCGGTGATGAAGTCATTGTCTTCAGTGTTGAAGATGGACTTGGCAACGTATGTTATAGCTAGACTTGCAACGCCAGAATCGGACTCCTCCTCAGACTCCACCTCCGCCTCCTCAGAAGCGGACTCCTCCTCAGAGTCCATTTCCTTGCCAACAAACGCACGTGCCTTGCCAGATGAGCTCTTCTTGTGTGATGAAGACTTGGAGGAAGACTTGGAAGAAGATTTTGAGTATTTCTTCTTCTTCTTGTCATCAGAGTCATACTCCTTTCTCTTCTTCTTCTTCTTGTTCTCATTGTCCCACTGTGGACACTCAGAGATGTAGTGGCCAGGTTTCTTGCACTTGTGACATGTTCTCTTCTTGTAGTCATGAGCAGAAGCTTCATCATTCCTTGAGCTTGATCGTGAAGACTTTCTGAGGCCTTTCTTCTTGGTGAATTTTTGGAACTTCTTCACAAGCATAGCAAGCTCCCTTCCAATGTCTTCAGGATCATCAGAACTGCTGTCAGATTCTTCTTCAGATGAGGAGACAGCCTTTGCCTTCAAGGCACGAGTTCGCCCATAGTTGGGACCGTAGATGTCTCTTTTGTCAGAAAGCTGAAATTCGTGTGTGATGAGCCTCTCAAGTATGTCAGACGAATCGAGAGTCTTGAAATCAGGACGTTCTTGAATCATCAGGGCTAGGGTGTCAAACGAACTGTCAAGTGATCTCAGGAGTGTCTTGACGACTTCATGCTTGGTGATCTCAGTAGCGCCGAGGGCTTGAAGCTCGTTTGTGATGTCAGTGAGTCGATCAAACGTGAGCTAGACATTCTCATTGTCATTTCTCTTGAGGCGGTTGAAGAGGTTGCGAAGGACACTGATTCTCTGATCTCTCTGGGTTGAGACGCCTTCGTTGACCTTGGATAGCCAGTCCCAGACTAGCTTAAATGTTTCCAAAGCACTCACGCGGCCATACTGTCCTTTGGTCAGATGACCACAGATGATATTCTTGGCAGTAGAGTCCAGTTGAACGAACTTCTTGACATCAGCGGCAGTGACACCTTCTCCAGCCTTGGGAATGTCGTTCTTGATGACATACCATAGGTCGACATCAATGGCTTCAAGATGCATGCGCATCTTATTCTTCCAGTAGGGATATTCAGTTCCATCGAAGACGGGGCACACAGCGGAGACTTTAATTATCCCTGCAGTCGACATAGCTAAAACTCTAGGTGGTTAAACCGAATCACACAGAACAAGGGAGTACCTTGCTCTGATACCAATTGAAAGTGCTAGTGATCGACTAGAGGGGGGGTGAATAGGCAATTTTTATGAAAGTCTTCAAAACATGTAAGTTTCAAAGACAAATGATAGAAATAAACCTATTACCATGCAGCGGAAGGTAGACTACACGAGGCAAACCATAGTCACGTACTCAATGAAGTGAAAGCACAATGACTAATAGCAGCTAGGCAGTAAGGATTAGGTAGGAAGATATTGAGAAGCCAATCAGTACACGTAATCACTTAGTGAAGTCGAATGATGATACTATCGTACAATGACTTCACAAGAACCAACAGTAAGTAAAGGGAAGGGAAGGATGAATCCAGTGACTCGTTGAAGACAATGATTTGTTGGACCAGTTCCAGTTGCTGTGACAACTGTACGTCTGGTTAGGGAGACTGAGATTCAACTCAGAAGACCTCGTCTTCACCTTATCCCCCTTGAGCTAAGGACACCCAGTCCTCGCCCAATCACTCTGGTAAGTCTTCAAGGTAGACTTCCAAACCTTCACAGACTTCGTTCACCGGCGATCCATAATGACTCTTGGATGCTCAGAACGCGACGCCTAACCGGCTGGAGGATTCACAGTCCTCAAGTGTAATAAGTCTTCAGATCACACAGACAAGAAGACTTAAGTGATGCCTAACACTCTTTGGCTCTGGGTGGTTAGGGCTTTATCCTCTCAAGGAATTCTCTCTCAAAGGCTTCGAGGTGGGTTGCTCTCAAACGACAAAAGCCGTACTTTAACTCTGAGCAGCCAACCGTTTATGGTTGTAGGGGGTGGGCTATTTATAGCCACTAGGCAACCCGACCTGATTTGGCTGAAATGACCCTGGGTCACTAAGGAACTGACACGTGTTCCAACGATCAGATTTCAAACACACACGGCAACTTTACTTGGGCTACAAGCAAAGCTGACTTGTCCAACTCTGAACAAGATTTGCTCTCATGGTCTTCACTCGAAGACATAGGATTTTGGTTAAGCATCACTTCAGTCATTCTGACTGGTTCTCTTGGACCCCACTTAACAGTACGGTGGTTCCTATGACTCAACAAAGAAGAAAAAGAACTACGAAAGATCTAAGTCTTCACGCTCCATAGTCTTCATGCGATGTCTTCTCTTGTCATAGTGCATGTGAATGTCTTCACATACCACCTTTGACTTCAATGTCTTCATACATTTTCAGGGGTCATCTCTGGTTGGAAAACCGAATCAATCAGGGACTTTTACCTGTGTTATCCTGCAATTCTCACAAACACATTAGTCCCTCAACGAGGTTTGTCGTCAATACTCCAAAACCAACTAGGGGTGGCACTAGATGCGCTTACACATCCCAACACAATACTATCATTCCAGGTACATCTAAAGGTAATACCCAAAAGGTTCACTCACTTTCTTCCTTTGACTATTGCAACCTACTGCAAGCTCATGCTATGTCAGTTATTAATGGAGATCACTTAATTTCTGAAGAAGGTTTGGATCTGTGGGTTAAGCATTTTGCTCCAACTTCCCAGGAGGGGAATAATTCTATGACAGCTGAAATCCCTGTAAGTTGGTTCAACTTCATTCTGAACCTGCTACTTACACCTGATAGATTTGACTGGGCTATGAAGCTGCTCAAGTCTTCTTTATGGCACACTTTGACTAATAATTGTAATGAGGAAGACACTATGACATTCTTAATTCCTGAGACTTGTGCTGTGAACCAGGCTCCTGTTTGCCAGAACATTATTTCTGCAAGTCAAGATAAAGAGAATGATGGAGTTAGCCCAGCAGCTCACTCTTCCTCTGAGGCCAGCAGTCCCCTCAAGAGAATCTCCCCAAACAACATAATTCTGCTACCTTCTAGTGAGGCCATCTCCGGGAAAAGAAGAGGAAAGGGGCCCTTAGTGGAAACCCAGGTAAGAAGAAGTGGTAGAATTAGGGAGGAGAATAATGGGTTCAAAAGAAATTCATGTGCTAGAAAGGATTGTTTACCATGCAATGCTGCTCCCCCAATCATTCAGAATAAGATTGTAAGAACCTCACCAAATATTTTTGGAAGGTTGCTGATGAGGAGCTCCAGGAGAAGTTGGCTAAAAGGCCAAGGAACAAGGAGATGGAAAAGGAAGAGTTGGCCATGGTTTCCAAGGCCAAGGAGGACAACAAAGGAGATAGTTCTTAATGGTTAGTTCTTTTAGCCCTAGGAGTGCACCTGTGGTGTCTGTAGCTTTTGCTCCGTTTTTGATACTTGTATGGGTCTGTCAGACTATATTGCTTTGGGTCTGTAATTCCCTTATTTTGGGCATCTGTCACTATTGGATTATGATGTCACTTAATGCTCCCTACTATATTGAGGCCCCTGCTATGCCTGCCATGATTTTGATGTGTGTTAGGTTCTGGTTCTCTGATTGTGTGGATTGGCTCATACATGTTTTGCTGTCTACATGTGAGGGCCTCACTTGGTGGGCAACTGCACAGTTTCTAACCAGGGGTCTTTTTCTCAGCAGTTCCTGGCCTTATATAGTTATTTGTCTCAAGGGCTGAACCTTGAGTGTTGCTCAAAAGCCTTCAGTTTTCAATCATGAATAACAACAGATCTTGGAGTATTTTAAATTCGAACATCAGGGGTATTAACTCAGATAATAAATGGCTGGCTATTAAGCAAAAAATTGAAGAGAGTGCTGCTGGTATCCTTTGTTTACAAGAAACAAAGAGAGAAAATTTTGATCTGGCATACATCCATAAGTTTTGTCCTAGGAGATTTAATAAATTTGAATTTCTTCCCTCAATTGGAGCTTCTGGAGGGATTCTGATTGCTTGGAATGATGGTCTTTCCAAAGGGGAGCTGATGTTTACAAACAGATTCTCTTTATCTGTTAAGTTCACATGTAACAGTTCTGCTCAAACATGGATCTTGACAAACATCTATGGACCCTGTGAGCAAGTTGACAAAGTGGAATTCCTTAACTGGTTTAGTAATATTGAAATGCCTCCCGAAGAGGACTGGATTATTACGGGTGATTATAATTCCATCAGATCTCCTTCTGACAGAAATAAACCTGGGGGTGACATCAATCAAATGCTCCTCTTTAATGAAGCTATTAGAAATTTGGGGCTAATTGAACTACCATTGAAAGGCAGACAGTACAGTTGGAGTAATATGCAAGAGAACCCTTTACTTGAAAAGTTGGACTTGTTCTTCACCTCTTCTACTTGGATGACTTCCTATCCTGACACTACAGCCCTGCCTCTTGCTAGGCCAATCTCTGACCACCTGCCTTGTATGATCAAAGTGGGGACTAAAATCCCAAGATCAAAAGTATTCAGGTTTGAAAATTACTGGTTAAAGCATTCATCTTTCAAGGATCTTGTTAAAAATGCTTGGGACATTCCTATGGGGTTTACTGAACCTGCAAAAATCATAAATGCTAAGTTGAAGCACCTCAGAAGGAGTATCAAACTATGGATCAAGGACCTGCCCTGTATGAGAAAACAAATTGCTGAAATTAATGAATGCATTTACCTCCTTGATTTCTTTGAGGAATTCAGAGTGCTCAGCACATTTGAGTGGAATTGCAGAAACATGTTGAAGGATCACTTATTGACCATTCTCAACAATCAAAATATTTACTGGAAACAAAGAGGAAAGATCAAGGGAGTTAAGTTTGGAGATGAGAACACAAAGTTCTTCCACACAAAAGCCTCAATCAACTTCAAACATAATAAAATTGCAATTCTGAGAAATGAGGACAATGTAGAAATCTCAGACCATGCTGGCAAAGCTGGAATTCTTTGGGAAGCTTTTAAAAAAGGTTAGGTAAATCAGAGGGACACACCATGCATTTTGACCTTCACAACTTATTGAGTCAGCAAAACAATCCTGAAATTTTCCAAGATCTAGAAAAACCTTTCTCTGATGAGGAGATCAACCAGATTGTGAAAGAGTTGCCACATGACAAGTCTCCTGGCCCTGATGGTTTCAATAATGAATTCATTAAGTCTTGTTGGGATATCATAGGGCAAGATGTCAAGAATCTCATCCATGCTTTTCATGCTGGTAATATTTCTCTTGAAAGCATTAACACTTCTTACATCACATTGGTTCCAAAAAAAGAGGTGCCTATGACTTCAAATGACTTCAGACCTATTTCTTTACTTAATGGTGTGTTCAAGATCATCACAAAATTGCTGGCAAACAGGCTACAAAAAATTATTCTGCAACTGATTCACATAAACCACTATGGGTTTTTTAAAGACAGGGTGATTCAGGATTGTCTAGGATGGTCCTATGAGTATTTGCATCAGTGTTACAAGTCAAGAAAGGAGCTTCTGGTTCTAAAATTGGATTTTGAAAAGGTATTTGATACAATTGAACACCAAGCCATAATTGACATTTTGAGAGCAAAAGGATTTGGGGAGAGATGGATCTCTTGGATACAAATGTTGTTTAACTCTGCTTCTTCTGTTGTCATGCTAAATGGAGTTCCTGGCAAGATATTTTACTGCAGAAGGGGAGTCAGACCCTCTGTCACCACTTCTATTTGTTCTAGCTGCACATTTACTCCAATCTATCTTAAATAAAGCAAGGGACCTTGGGCTTCTTACTACTCCTCTACATATAAATTCTTGCCCTGATTTTCCAATAGTACAATATGCTGATGATACTTTACTGGTTATGAAAGCTGATGCCAGAGAACTCTTTTGTCTTAAAGCTCTCCTGAATACCTTTGCCACAACCACTGGGCTTAAGGTGAACTATCAGAAATCCATCATGGTTCCAATTAACATCAATGAGGAAAGGGTGGAGATTTTTACTAATACTTTAAACTGCCAAAGAGGATTTTTCCCATTCACATATTTGGGTCTCCCTTTAGGTTTGTCTAAACCCAGTGTTGAGCAATGTATGCCAATGGTTCAAAGAATTGCAAAAAGACTGGAGGCTTGGCCACTTTCATGACAAGTGCTGGAAGATTATTACTGGTAAAGTCTGTGATGGCTTCTCTACCAAATTTTTTCATGGCTTGTCTAGATGTTCCAGTTACAATCAAACATCAAGTGATCAAATACCTGAGGCATTGTCTATGGAGAGGTTCTGACATGGAAGATCATAGACCTGCTTCTGTAGCTTGGACTACAGTTTGCAGACCAAAGAACCAAGGAGGTTTGGGAGTTCTGGACATTTTTTCTCAGAATAAAGCTCTACTAGTGAAAAATCTGCATAAATTCTACAACAGATATGATATTCCTTGGGTTAACCTCGTTTGGGAAACACATTACCAAGACAATAAACTTCCAGGTCAAAATTTGGTAGGGTCTTTCTGGTGGAAATCTATACTCCAACTTATTGATCAATACAAAGCCATGGCTAGGTGCCACATAGGAGATGGAAGAACTGCTCTTTTTTGGATTGATTTGTGAAGCAATGTGGTATTGCAGCAAGAATATCCTCACCTGTTCTCCTTTGTGCAAGACTCCACTATGACTGTGCAACAAGTGGTCAGCACAGAATACCTTGAAGATTTGTTCCACTTACCTCTATCTATTCAAGCCCATCAACAGTTTCTCCAACTAGAGGACAAATGTCATGTACTAAGACAATCAGATTTTTAAGGTATGACTGACACTTGGAGTTACATTTGGGGAAGCAGTACCTTCACTACCTCAAAAGAATACAATGTGATCATAGGAGTCAAACAAGTTCCACCTCATTTTTCTTGGGTTTGGAAATCTTCATGCCAACCTAAGCACAAAATGTTCTTCTGGATGCTCCTACATGATAGAGTGAACACAAGAAATTTGCTGAGAAGGAAAAGTTTTGTTTTGGAGGAATACAAATGTGTTGTGTTGAGCTGCCAACAAGAAGAGACACTACATCATTTATTTTGGGGATGTCAGTTTTCAAGGAATTGCTGGGATTTCATATGTCCACAAAGATCTCCAAATCTGTCTGTTCCGGAAGCTTTCCAAGATTTAAAGGATAAGTTGAGAGTACCCTTCTTCATGGAAATTATCATTCTGGGTTCTTGGGCTATTTGGATTGTCAGAAACAACAAGATTTTTGAGAACATTCAACCTTAATTTCAAAGATGGAAGCACATTTATTTTGAGGAAATGAAGCTGTTATCCCATAGAATTAAGAATAAGTATGCCAGTGATTTCAACTCTTGGCTGGAAATCTTGATCTCCTCTTGAAGATAGCTCTTCTCTATTTTTGTTTCTTTGTTCTTTTAGTTCTTTTTTTAGGGGCTCACCTCAAGCCCTCTTTTCTTATTCTTTTAGCTAGCCTAGCTTAGCTTTTAGTTGTTTTTTCTTTTCTTTGCCTCCTTTTGTATAGTGCTACCTGTTCTTTGTTTCTTAATATAAAAATTGCAGTGGGGTTTTCCCCTACTATTCATAGTCAAAAAGCGAAGGAGTTTCTCTCGAAAGAAGTGAGTGGGAGGAAAGTAGAACTTGATGAGGTAATTGTACCTTCTACCGAATTGGAAAGTAGTTCATCATAGAAATCAGTTCCAGTGATTCCTACACCAATTAGTGAGGAAGCTAATGATGGTGATCATGAAACTTTAGATCAAGTTACCACCGAACCTAGTAAGTCAACCAGAGTACGATCCGCACCAGAGTGGTACGGTAATCCTGTTCTGGAAGTCATGTTACTAGACCATGACGAACCTACGAACTATGAGGAAGCGATGATGAGCCCAGATTCTGCAAAATGGCTTGAGGCCATGAAATCTGAGATGGGATCCATGTATAAGAACAATGTATGGACTTTGATTGACTTGCCCGGTGATCGGTGAGTCATTGAGAATAAATGGATCTTCAAGAGGAAGATGGACGATGACAGTACTGTTACTATATACAAAGCTCGAATTGTCGCAAAACGTTTTCGACAAGATCAAGGTGTTGACTATGATGAGATTTTCTCACTCGTATCGATGCTTAAAACTCTGTCCGGATCATGTTAGCAGTTGCCGCATTTTATGAAATCTGGCAAATGGATGTCAAAATGCATTCCTTAATGGATTTCTTAAAGAAGAGTTGTATATGATGCAACCAGAAGGTTTTGTCAATCCTAAAGGTGCTAACAAAGTGAACAAGCTCTAGCGATCCATCTATGGACTGGTGCAAGCATCTCGGAGTTGGAAACTGGTTTTATACAGACTTGCGGTGAAGCCTGTATTTACAAGAAAGTGAGTGAGAGCACTACAACATTTCTGATAAGTATATGTAAATGACATATTGTTGATCGGAAATAATGTAGAATGTTCTGGAAAGCATAATGGAGTGTTCGAAAGGAGTTTCTCAAAGAAAGACCTCGGTGAAGCTACTTACATATTGAGCATTAAGATCTATAGAGATAGATCAAGACGCTTGATATATTTTCAATGAGTACATACCTTGACAAGATTTTGAAGTAGTTCAAAATAGAACAGACAAAGAAGGAGTTCTTGCCTGTGTTGCAAGGTGTGAAGTTGAGTAAAGACTCAAAACCCGACCACGGCAGAAAATAGAAAGAGAATGAAAAGTCATTCCCTATGCCTCAGTCATAGGTTCTATAAAATATGCTATGATGTGTACCAGACCTATTGTGTACCTCACCATAAGATTGGAAAGAGGGTACAGTAGTGATCCAGGAGTGGATCACTGGACAACGGTCAAAAATATCCTTAGTGGAATAAGGAAATGTTTCTCGGTTATGGAGGTGACAAAGAGTTCATCGTAAAGAGTTATGTCGATGCAAGCTTTGACACCGATCTGGATGACTCTAAGTCTCGATCTAGATATATTAAAAGTGGGAGCAATTAGCTAGATTAGCTCCATGCAAAGCATTGTAGACATAGAAAATTTGCAAAATACATACGGCTCTGAATGTGGCAGAACCGTTGACTAAATTTCTCTCACAAGCAAAACATTATCACTCTTTGGGTATTAATCACATAGCGATGTGTACTAGATTATCGACTCTAGTAAACCCTTTGGGTGTTAGTCACATGGAGATGTGAACTAATCACATAAAGATGTGAACTATTCGTGTTAAATCACTTGATGATGTGAACTAGATTATTGACTCTAGTGCAAGTGGGATACTGAAGGAAATATGCCCTAGAGGCAATAATAAAGTTGTTATTTATATTCCCTTATATCATGATAAATGTTTATTATTCGTGCTAGAATTGTATTAACCGGAAAACTTAGTACATGTGTGAATACATAGACAAACATAGTGTCCCTAGTATGCCTCTACTAGACTAGCTCGTTAATCAAAGATGGTTAAGTTTCCTAGCCATAGACATGTGTTGTCATTTGATGAACAGGATCACATCATTAGAGAATGATGTGATGGACAAGACCCATCCATTAGCTTAGCACTATGATCGTTTAGTTTAGTGCTAGTGCTTTCTTCATGACTTATACATGTTCCTATGACTATGAGATTATGCAACTCCCGAATACTGGAGGAACACCTTGTGTGCTATCAAACGTCACAACGTAACTGGGTGATTATAAAGATGCTCTACATGTTTCTCCGATGGTGTTTGTTGAGTTGGCATAGATCAAGATTAGGATTTGTCACTCCGATTGTCGGAGAGGTATCTCTGGCCCCTCTCGGTAATGCACATCACTATAAGCCTTGCAAGGAATGTGACTAATGAGTTAGTTGCCAGATGATGCACTACGGAACGAGTAAAGAGACTTGTCGGTAACGAGATTGAACTAGGTATGGTGATACCGATGATCGAATCTCGGGCAAGTAACATACCGATGACAAAGGGAACGACGTATGTTGTTATGCGGTTTGACCGATAAAGATCTTCGTAGAATATGTAGGAACCAATATGAGCATCCAGGTTCCGCTATTGGTTATTGACTAGAGATGAGTCTCGGTCATGTCTACATAGTTCTCGAACCCGTAGGGTCCGCACGCTTAACGTTCTGTGACGATTTGTATTATGAGTTATGTGATTTGATGACCGAAGTTTGTTCGGAGTCCCGGATGAGATCGGGGACATGACGAGGAGTATCGAAATGGTCAAGACATAAAGATCTATATATTGGAAGGCTATATTCAGACATCGGAAAGGATCCAAGTGATTCGGGTATTTTTCGGAGTACCAGAGAGTTACGGGAATTCGTATTGGGCCTTAATGGGCCATACGGGAAAGGAGAGAAAGGCCTAAAGGGTGGCGGCGCCCCTTCCCCATGGACTGGTCCGAGTTGGACTAGGGAAAGGGGGCGCCCCTTCCTTCCTTCTCCTTCTCCCTTCCCTTTTTCCTATTCCTTGTGGGAGGTGGAATCCTACTAGGACTAGGGAGTCCTAGTAGGACTCCACACTTTGGGCGCGCCCTATGAGGGCCGGCCTCCTCCTCCCTCCATCCTTTATATACATGGCCAGGGGGCACCCCATAGACACACAAGTTGATCATTGATCCCTTAGCCGTGTGCGGTGCCCCCCTCCACCATAATCCACCTCGGTCATATCGTAGCGGTGCTTAGGCGAAGCCCAGTTTCGGTAGCATCACCCTCACCGTCATCACGCCGTCGTGCTGACGAAGCTCTCCCTCGACACTCAGCTGGATCGAGAGTTCATGGGACGTCACCAAGCTGAACATGTGCAGATCAAGGAGGTGTCGTACTTTCGGTACTAGAATCGGTCGGATCGTGAAGACGTACGACTACATCAACCGCGTTGTCATAACGCTTCCGCTTACGGTCTACGAGGGTACGTGGGCAACACTCTTCCCCTCTCGTTGTTATGCATCACCATGATAGATCTTGCGTGTGTGTAGGAATTTTTTTGAAATTACTGTGTTCCCCAACAAATATGCTCCAAGCAAAACACATATCAATGTGACGAATAAAAATATAGCTCCGAGTAAGGTATACCGATGGTTTTAAAGACGAAAGAGGGGTTGCCTTCCGGGGCATCCCCAAGCTTAGGCGCTCGAGTCTTCCTTGAATATTACCTTGGGGTGCCTTGGGCATCCCCAAGCTTAGGGTCTTTCCACTCCTTATTCCCCTCATATCAGCATCTCACTCGAAACTTGTAAACTTCAATCACACAAAACTTAACGGAACTTCGTGAGATGGGTTAGTATGATAAAAACAAATCATTCACTTTGGTACTGTCAAGATAAGATTCATAATTGTTCTCACACAATGCCTACTGTAGCATATCATTTATATAATTTATATTGAGAAATATAAGCAATAGAAACTAGAAAACAAGCAAACTATGCATTGAAAACTGAATCTGTCAGAAACAGAATAGTCCATAATGATCTAAACAACAACCATACTTCTGTTACTTCAAAAATTCTAAAAAATTAGGACAACATAGGCAATTTGTATATTAATCTTGTGAAAGAAGAAACTGTATTTTATCGCGCTTCTGTTAAAAATTAAAATTATTTTTCTTGGTGCAAAAGTTTCTGTTTTTCAGCAAGACCAAATCAACTATCACCGTAAGCCATCCCAAAGGTCTTACTTGGCACTTTATTGAAACGAAAGCTATAAAACATGATTACTACAGTAGCTTAATCATGTGAACACACACAAACAGTGAGGATAAATAATGGGTTTTCTCTCAACAAGCGCTTTCTTTAATGCCTTTTTAGCTAGGCATGAAATTTTAATGGTACTCTTCCAAGCCCAATTTCGATCATAATTTTATTCATACTCTAAAAGATATAAGTGAAGTTCATGGAGCATTCTACAATTAATATAGATTTACCAACATCCAAGCTCAAAATACATAAGTGAAGCACACGAAGCATTCTATATAGTCATGCTCAAAAGATTTAAGTGAAGCACAAAGAGTATTCTATAAAGCCATACTCAAAAGATTAAAGTGAAGCACAAAGAGAATTCTACAAATCAATGAAGGGCTATCTCATACTTGCATGGAGCATATAGGAAAAGAAAGGAAAAATAAACTCAAAAGATCCTCGGTGGGTTGTGCCCACCTCGGGTGCCCCCCGGACCGCCTCTTTACTCTATAAATATCATAATATTCCAGAAACCCTAGGGGAGTCAACAAAAATCAATTCCAGCTGCCGCAAGTTCCAAAAACACCAGATCCAATCTAGACACCATCACAGAGGGGTTCATCATGTCCATTAGTGCCTCTTCGATGATGTGTGAGTAGTCTTTTGTAGACCTTTGGGTCCGTAGTTAGTAGCTAGATGGCTTCCTCTCTCTCGTTTGATTCTCAATACAATGGTCTCTTGGAGATCGATATGATGTAATTCTTTTGCGGTGTGTTTGTTGGGATCCGATGAACTTTGAGTTTATGATCAGATCTATGTCTTTTTATCCATGAAAGTTATTTGAGTCTTCTTTGATCTCTTATATGCATGATTGCTTATAGCCTCATATTTCTTCTCCGATATTTGAGTTTTGTTTGGCCAACTTGATCTATTTATCTTGCAATGGGAAGAGGTGCTTTGTGATGGGTTCGATCTTACGGTGTTTGATCCTAGTGATAGAAGGGGAACCGACACGTATGTATAGTTGCCATTAAGGATAACAAGATGGGGTCTATTTCTACATAAATAGATCTTGTCTAAATCATGTCATCATTCTTATTGCATTACTCCATTTCTCCATGAACTTAATACACTAGATGCATGTTGGATAGCGGTCGATGTGTGGAGTAATAGTAGTAGATGCAAGCAGGAGTCGGTCTACTAATCTTGGATGTGATGCCTATATAATGATCATTGTCTTGATATCATCATGATTATTTGAAGTTCTATCAATTGCCCAACAGTAATACGTTTACCCACCATTCCCTATTTTTTTGAGACAAGCAACTGGTGAAAACTACGGCCCCTGGGTCTCTTCCTTGATATAATTGCCTTTGCGATCTATTTGCCTTTGCTTTTATTTTCAGATCTATTAAACCAAAAATACAAGAATACCTTGCTGCAATTTATTTTATTCGAGATCTATTTATCCCATCTATCATATTTTTATCACACCCGTTTGCCAATTTCCGGCGCCGTTACCCGAAAGGGATTGACAACCCCTTTAACACGTTGGGTTGCGAGTATTAGTTATTTGTGTGCAGGTGATGTTTACATCGTGTTTCTTGGTTCTCCTACTAGTTCGATAACCTTGGTCTCATCACTGAGGGAAATACCTACCGTCGCGATGTTGCATCATCCCTTCCTCTCTGAGGAAATACTGCTACCTCTTGAGCATGCGTTGGTTTTCCGTTGAAGAGGAAAGGGTGATGCAGCAAAGTAGCATAAGTATTTTCCTTAGTTTTTGAGAACCAAGGTATAAATCCAGTAGGAGACAACGCACAAGTCACCTAGTACCTGCACAAACAATTAAGAACCTCACAACCAACACGATAAAGGGGTTGTCAATCCCTTCACGGCCACTCACAAAAGTGAGATCTAATAATGATAGTAAAGTAAATATTTTTGGTATTTTTGTTGTATAGATTGTAAAGTAAAGATTGCAAAATAGTGAAAGAGATGCGATCTAAATAAAAGAGATGCAATATAATAAGATAGAGACCCGGGAGCCATAGGTTTCACAGTGGCTTCTCTCAAGATAGCATGTATTACGGTGGGTGAACAAATTACTGCCGAGCAATTGATAGAAAAGCGCATAGTTATGAAGATATCTAAGGCAAAGATCATGAATATAGGCATCACGTCCGTGTCAAGTAGATCGAGACGATTCTGCATCTACTACTATTACTCCACACATCGACCGCTGTCTAGCATGCATCTAGAGTATTAAGTTCATAAGAAAAGAGTAACGCTTTAAGCAAGATGACATGATGTAGAGGGATAAAATCAATATGATATAAACCCCATCTTTTTATCCTCGATGGAAACAATACATTACGTGCCTTGCTGCCCCTACTATCACTGGGAAAGGACACTGCAAGATTGAACCCAAAGCTAACCACTTCTCCCATTGTAAGAAAGATCAATCTAGTAGGCCAAACTAAACCGATAATTCGAAGAGACTTGCAAAGATATCAAATCATGCATATAAGAATTCAAAGAAGAACAAAATAATATTCATAGATAATCTTGTTCATAAACCCACAATTCATTGGATCTTGGCAAACACACCTCAAAAGAGTATTACATCGAATAGATCTCCAAGAACATCGAGGAGAACTTTGTATTGAGAATCAAAGAGAGAGAAGAAGCCATCTAGCTAATAACTATGGACTCGAAGGTCTGTAGTAAACTACTCACACTTCATTGGAGAGGCTACGGTGTTGATGTAGAAGCCCTCCATGATCGATTCCCCCTCCGGCAGATCGTCGGAAAAGGCCCGAAGATGGGATCTCACGGGTACAGAAGGTTGCGGCAGTGGAAAAGTGGTTTCGTGGCTCTCTACAATCGATCTTGGGTATAAGAGTATATATAGGAGAAAGAAGTACGTCGGTGGAGCTACGAGGGGCCCATGTGGGTGGGGGCGCGCCTAACCCCCTGGGCGTGCCCTCCTGCCTCGTGGCCGCCTCGTGGCATTCCAGACTTCAACTCCAAGTCTTCTGGTTTGCTTTCGGTCCAAGAAAGATTGCCGCGAAGGTTTCATTCCGTTTGGACTCCATTTGGTATTCCTTTTCTGCAAAACTCCAAAATAGGCAAAAAAACAGAAACTGGCACTGGGCCTCCGGTTAATAGGTTAGTCCCAAAAATAATATAAAAGAGCATATTAAAGCCCATTAAACATCCAAAGAAAATAATATAATAGCATGGGACAATAAAAAATTATAGATACGTTGGAGACGTATCAAATACCGACGTAGTCTAGAAGACATCACGCTTATTTTCCCTTACAATAAAAGATCATACATACATAGGAGCAGTTTTTATTGCTTTTTGCACCGATGACAACTTACTTGAAGGATCTTATTAAATCCATAGGTAGATATGGCAGACACTCATGGCATGAAACTAGGTTTAAGGGTTTTGGATGCAGAAGTAGTATATCCACTTAGTACAATTTTTTTGGCTAGCAAAAGATCCTAAGCAAGCACCACATGTTAGAGGATCCATAACAATATAACTTCTATGCAAATATACCCAAACATAACTCATTACGTTGTCTTCCTTATCCAACTTCAACTAATTTGCTCAAGTTTGGAAATAATTAATGGGGCTCACAATCATAGAAGATGTCCAAGATAGTATATTTTTATGTGAAATATCTCTTCCTTCGATATTCTTTCATGAATTGTTCAAGTGACCAATGTTGAGTTTGCTAACTTTCCACAAATTTTACAACCTATACTTCTTATAAGTGAAGTCGTCACTCCCCATGGATAAGCATTTGAAGCATATATGATTTCAGATCTATTATATTCAATTCATTCAACCATTTAATCATAGGATATAAGTGAAGCACGTGAGTAAATGACAAACTACTCCAAAAAGATATAAGTGAAGAACAATGAGTAGTCAAATAATTAACTAGCCATGGGAGGACTCTCTCTCATTCAAGATTTAAGATCCAATGATTTTATTCAAACATCAAGTAAAATGAAAATACGCTCCAAACAAAACACATATCAATGTGATGAATAAAAATATAGCTCCGAGTAAGGTATACCGATGGTTTTGAAGATGAAAGAGGGGATGTCTTCCGGGGCATCCCCAATCTTAGGCGCTCGAGTCTTCCTTGAATATTACCTTGGGGTGCCTTGGGAATCCCCAAGCTTAGGGTCTTTCCACTCCTTATTACCCTCATATCGGCATCTCACTCAAAACTTGAAAACTTCAGTCACACAAAACTTAACGGAACTTCGTGAGATGGGTTAGTACGATAAAGACAAATCATTCACTTTGGTACTATCAAGATAAGATTCATAATTGTTCTCACACAATGCCTACTGTACCATATCATTTCTACAATTTATATTGAGCAATATAAGCAATAGAAACTAGAAAGCAAGCAAACTATGCATTGAAAACAGAATCTATCAGAAACAGAACCGTCTATAATGATCTGAACAACAACCATACTTCTGTTACTTCAAAAATTCTAAAAAAAGTATGACAACAGAGGCAATTTGTATATTAATCTTGTGAAAAAAGGAAACTATATTTTATCGTGCTTCTGTTAAAAACTAAAATTATTTTTCTGGGCGCAAAAGTTTCTATTTCTTAGCAAGATCAAATCAACTATTACCGTAAGCCATCCCAAAGGTCTTACTTGGCACTTTATTGAAACAAAAGCTATAAAACATGATTACTACAGTAGCTTAACCATGTGAACACAAAAAACAAACAAAAGCTATAAAACATGATTACTACAGTAGCTTACTCATGTGAACACACAAAAACGGTAAGGACAAATATTAAGTTGTCTCCCAACAAGCACATTTCTTTAATGCCTTTTTAGCTAGGCATGAAATTTTAATGGTACTCTTCCAAGCCCAATTTTGATAATAATTTTATTCATACACTAAAAGATATAAGTGAAGTTCAGGGAGCATTCTACAATTAATATAGATTTACCAACATCCAAGCTCAAAATATATAAGTGAAACACACGAAGCATTCTATAAAGCCATGCTCAAAAGATTTAAGTGAAGCACACAGAGTATTCTATAAAGCCATACTCAAAAGATTTAAGTGAAGCACAAAGAGAATTCTGCAAATCAATGAAGGGCTATCTCATACTTGCATGGAGCATATAGTAAAAGAAAGGAAAAATAAACTCAAAAGACACATATCATGTGAACAAAACAAAAACCGAGGTATACTAATAACTGTTGAGGAATAAAGTGTTAGGAAACGTAGCATGCAATTTGAAAAAAAATCCTACGCTCGCGCAAGATCTATCTAGGAGATGCATATCAACGCCGGGGAAGAGTGTGTCCATGTACCCTTGTAGACCGAAAGAGGAAGTGTTTGACAACGCGATTGATGTAGTCAAACTTCTTCTCGTTCTGACTGATCAAGCACCGAACGTACAACACCTCCGAGTTCTACACATGTTCAACTCGATGATGTCCCTCAAACTCTTGATCCAGCAAAGTGTCGAGGAAAAGTTCCATCAGCACGATGGCATGGTGACGGTGATGGTGAAGTGATCTGTGCAGGGCTTCGCCTAAGCACTACGAAGATATGACCGGAGGCGTAAACTGTGGAGGGGGGCGCCACACACGGCTAACAATTGTTGGTGTGTGTTCTAGGCGCCCCCTCCCCACGTATATATAGGTGGGAGGGGAGGGGACTACCTTGAGGCGCCCCAAGTAGGAGGAATCCTACTTGGGGCCCTAGTCCAATTTGCCCCCACCCTTTCCTTTTACCGGAGGGGGGAAAAAGGGAAGAGAGGGGGAGGAAGGAAATGGGGGGCCGAACCCCCTCCTCCTTCTCCTATTCGGCCTCCTTCCTTAGGGGGAGTGCACCACCCCTTGTGGGCTGGTGTGCTCCCCTCCTATGGCCCATAAGGCCCATTAATCCCCCGGGGGTTCCGGTAACCCCCCGGTACTCCGATATGTACCCAGTACACCCCGAAACACTTCCGGTGTTCGTATATCATCGTCCTATATATGAATATTTACCTCTCAACCATTTCAAGACTCCTCGTCATATCCGTGATCTCATACGGGACTCCAAACAACATTCGGTCAGCAAATCACATAACTCATATAATACAAAATCGTCATCGAACGTTAAGCGTGTGGACCCTATGGGTTCGAGAACTATGTAGACATGACCGAGAGACCTCTCCGTTCAATAACCAATAGCAGAACCTGGATTCTCATATTGGTTCCTACATATTCTACGAAGATCTTTATCGGTCATACTGTAATGACAACATACGTTATTTCCTTTGTCATCGGTATGTTACTTGACCGAGATACGATCGTCGGTATCTTCATACCTAGTTCAATCTCGTTACTGGCAAGTCTCTCTACTTGTTTAGTAATACATCATCCCTCAACTAACTCATTAGTCACATTGCTTGTAAGGCTTCTTATGATGTGTATTACCGAGAGGGCCTAGAGATACCTCTCCGAGTGACAAATCCTAATCTCGATCTATGCCAACCCAACAAACACCTTCGGGGATACCTGTAGAGCATATTTATAATCACCCATTTATGTTGTGACGTTTGATAGCGCACAAGGTATTCCTCTGGTATCCGGGAGTTGCATAATCTTATAGTCAAAGGAATATGTATATGACATGACAAAAGCAATAAAACTCAATGATCAATATGCTAAGCTAACGGATGGGTCTTTTCCATCACACCATTCTCCTGATGATGTGATCCCGTTCATCAAATGACAACACATGTCTATGGTTAGGAAACTTAACCATCTTTGATTAACGAACTAGTCTAGTAGAGGCTTACTAGGGACACAATGTTTTGTCTATGTATCCACACATGTATCAAGTTTCTGGTTAATACAATTCCAGCATGAATAATAAACATTTATCATGTTATAAGGAAATATTAAATAACAACTTTATTATTGCCACTAGGGCATATTTTCTTCAGTCTCCCACTTGCACTGGAGTCAATAATCTAGATTACATCGTAATGATTCTAACACCCATGGAGTCTTGGTGTTGATCATGTTTTGCTCGTGGAAGAGGCTTAGTCAATGATTCTGCCACATTCAGATCCGTATGTATTTCGCAAATCTCTATGTCTCCCTCCTTTACTTGATCATAGATGGAGTTGAAGTGTCTCTTGATGTGTTTGGTTCTTTTGTGAAATCTGGATTCCTTCACCAAGGCAATTGATCCAGTATTGTCACAAAAGATTTTCATTCGACCCGATGCATTAGGTATTACACCTAGATCGGATATGAACTCCTTCATCCAGAATCCTTCATTCTTTTCTTCCGAAGCAGCTATGTACTCCGCTTCACACGTAGATCTCGCCACGACGCTTTGCTTGGAACTGCACCAACTGACAGCTCCACCATTCAATATAAATACATATCCGGTTTGTGACTTAGAGTCATCTGGATCAGTGTCAAAGCTAGCATCATTTACGACGAGCTCTTTGTCACCTCGATAAACAAGAAACATATCCTTAGTCCTTTTTAGGTACTTTAGGATGTTCTTGGCCATTGTCCAGTGATGCACTCCTAGATTACTTTGGTACCTCCCTGCTAAACTTATAGCAAGGCACACATCAGGTCTGGTACACAGCATAGCATACATGATAGAACCTATGGCTGAAGCATAGGGAATGACTTCCATTTTCTCTCTATCTTCTGCAGTGGTCGGGCATTGAGTCTGACTCAACTTCACACCTTGTAACACAGGCAAGAACCCTTTCTTTGACTGATCCATTTTGAACATCTTCAAAACTTTATCAAGGTATGTGCTTTGTGAAAGTCCAATTAAGCGACTTGATCTATCTCTATAGATCTTGATGCCCAATATATAAGCAGCTTCACTAAGGTCTTTCATTGAAAAACTTATATTCAAGTATCCTTTTATGCTATCCAGAAATTCTATATCATTTCCAATCAACAATATGTCATCCACATATAATATTAGAAATGCTATAGAGCTCACACTCACTTTCTTGTAAATACAGGCTTCTCTGAAAGTCTGTATGAAACCATATGCTTTGATCACCTCATTAAAGTGTATATTCCAACTCCGAGATGCTTGCAACAGTCCATAGATGGATCGCTGGAGCTTGCACATTTTGTTAGCACCATTAGGATCGACAAAACCTTCTGGTTGCATCATATACAACTCTTCTTTAAAAAATCCATTAAGGAATGCAGTTTTGATGTCCATTTGCCATATTTCATAATCATAAAATGCGGCAATTGCTAACATGGTTCGGACATACTTAAGCATCGCTACGGGTGAGAAGGTCTCATCGTAGTCAACTCCTTGAACTTTTTGAAAACCTTTCGCAACAAGTCGAGCTTTGTAGATAGTAACATTACCATCAGCGTCAGTCTTCTCCTTGAAGATCATCGGGCAAGTCAACCAAAGTCCACACTTTGTTCTCATACATGGATCCTATCTCAGATTTCATGGCCTCAGGCCATTTACTGGAATCTGGCCTCATCATCGCTTCTTAATAATTAGTAGGTTTGTCATGGTCTAGTAACATGACTTCCAGAATAGGATTACCGTACCACTCTGGTGCGGAACGTGCTCTGGTGAACCTACGAGGTTCGGTAGTAACTTGATCTGAAGTTTCATGATCATTATCATTAGATTCCTCTCTTGTTGGTGTAGGCATCACTAGAACGATTTTCTATGATGAGCTACTTTCTAATTCGAGAGAAGGTACAATTACCTCATCAAGTTCTATTTTCCTCCCACTCACTTCTTTCGAGAGAAACTCCTTCTCTAGAAAGGATCCATTCTTAGCAACAAAGACCTTGCCTTCGGATTTGTGATAGAAGGTGTACCCAATAGTTTCTTTTGGGTATCCTATGAAGACGCACTTCTCCGATTTGGGTATGAGCTTATCAGGCTGAAGCTTTTTCACATAAGCATCGCAACCCCAAACTTTAAGAAATGACAACTTAGGTTTCTTACCAAACCACAGTTCATACAGTGTCATCTCAATGGATTTAGATGGTGCCCTATTTAAAGTGAATGCAGCTGTCTCTAATGCATAACCCCAAAATGATAGTGGTAAATCGGTAAGAGACATCATAGATTGCACCATATCTAATAAAGTACGGTTACGACGTTCGGACACACCATTACATTGTGGTGTTCTAGGTGGCGTGAGTTGTGAAACTATTCCACATTTGTTTTAAATGAAGGCCAAACTCGTAACTCAAATATTCGCCTCCGCGATCAGATCGTAGAAACTTTATTTTCTTGTTACGATGATTCTCCACTTCACTCTGAAATTCTTTGAACTTTTCAAATGTTTCAGACTTGTGTTTCATTAAGTAGATATACCCATATCTGCTTAAATCATCTGTGAAGGTCAGAAAATAACGATACCCGCCGCGAGCCTCAACACTCACCGAACCGCATACATCGCTATGTATTATTTCCAATAAATTAGTAGCTTGCTCCATTGTTCCGTAGAACAGAGTTTTAGTCATCTCGCCCATGAGGCATGGTTCGCAAGTATCAAATGATTCATAATCAAGTGACTCCAAAAGCCCATATGCATGGAGTTTCTTCATGCGCTTTACACAAATATGACCTAAACGGCAGTGCCACAAATATGTTGCACTATCATTATCAACTTTGCATCTTTTGGCATCAATATTATGAATATGTGTATCACCACAATCGAGATTCAATAAAAATATATCACTCTTCAAGGGTGCATGACCATAAAAGATATTACTCATATAAATAGAACAACCAGTATTCTCTGATTTAAATGAATAACCGTCTCGCATCAAACAAGATCCAGATATAATGTTCATGCTTAACGCTGGCACCAAATAACAATTATTCAGGTCTAAAACTAATCCCGAAGGTAGATGTAGAGGTAGCATGCCGACGGCGATCACATCGACCTTGGAACCATTCCCGATGCGCATCATCACCTCGTCCTTAGCCAATCTTTGTTTAATCCATATCCCCTATTTCGAGTTACAAATATGAGCAACCGAACCAGTATCAAATACCCAGGCGCTACTACGAGCATTGGTAAGGTACACATCAATAACATGTATATAAAATATACCTTTGTTCACTTTGCCATCCTTCTTATCCGCTAAATACTTGGAGCAGTTCCGCTTCCAGTGACCAGTCCCTTTGTAGTACAAGCACTCGGTTTCAGTCTTGGGTCCAGACTTGGGCTTCTTTCCGGGAGTGGCAACTTGCTTGCCATTCTTCTTGAAGTTCCCCTTCTTTCCCTTGCCCTTTTTCTTGAAACTAGTGGCCTTATTAACCATCAACACTTGATGCTCCTTCTTGATTTCGACCTCCGCATCTTTGAGCATAGCAAAGAGCTCGGGAATTGTCTTATCCATCCCTTGCATATTATAGTTCATCACGAAGCCTTTGTAGGTTGGTGGTAGTGATTGAAGAACTCTGTCAATAACACTATCATCTGGAAGATTAACTCCCAGCTGAGTCAAGTGATTATGATACCCAGACATTTTGAGTATGTGTTCGCTGACAGAACTGTTCTCCTCCATCTTGCAGCTATAGAACTTGTTGGAGACTTCATATCTCTCACCTCAGGCATTTTCTTGAAATATTAACTTCAATTCCTGGAACATCTCATATGGTCCATGACGTTCAAAACATTTTTGAAGTCCCGATTCTAAGCCGTAAAGCATGGCACACTGAACTGTTGCATAGTCATCAGATCGAGCTTGCCAGACATTCATAACACCATCATCTACTCCTGCAGCAGGCCTTTCACCTAGCAGTGCATCAAGGACATAATTCTTCTGTGCAACAATGAGGATAATCCTCAAGTTACGGATCCAGTCCGTGTAGTTTCTACCATCATCTTTCAACTTAGCTTTCTCTAGGAAAGCATTAAAATTCAAAGGAGCGGTAGCACGGGCCATTGATCTACAACATAGATATGCAAAAACTACTAGGACTAAGTTCATGATAAATTAAGTTCAATTAGTCATATTAATTAAGAACTCCCACTTAGATAGACATCCCTCGAGTCATCTAAATGATTACGTGATCCAAATAAACTAAGCCATGTCCGATCATCACGTGAGATGGAGTAGTCATCAATGGTGAACATCTCTATGTTGATCATATCTACTATATGATTCACGTTCGACCTTTCGGTCTCCAGTGTTCCGAGGCCATGTCTGTACATGCTAGGCTCGTCAAGTTTAACCTGAGTATTCCGCATGTGCAAAACTGTCTTGCACCCATTTTATGTGAACGTAGAGCCTATCACAGCCGATCATCACGTGGTGTTTCAGCACGACGAACTGTCGCAATGGTGCATACTTCGGGAGAACACTTATACCTTGACATTTTAGTGAGGGGTCATCTTATAATGCTAACGCCGTACTAAGCAAAATAAGATGCATAAAAGATAAACATCACATGCAATCAAAAAATATGTTACATGATATGGCCATCATCATCTTGTGCCTTTGATCTCCATCTCCAAAGCACCATGATGATCTCCATCGTCACTGGCTTGACACCTTGATCTCCATCGTAGCGTCGTGGTCGTCTCGCCAACTATTGCTTCTACAACTATCCTAACGCATAGTGATAAAGTAAAGCAATTACGTGGCATTTGCATTTCATACAATAAAGAGACAACCATAAGGCTCCTACCGGTTGCCAGTAACTTTTACAAAACATGATCATCTCGTACAATAATGTATATGACATCATGTCTTGACCATATCACATCACAACATGCCCTGCAAAAACAAGTTAGACGTCCTCTACTTTGTTGTTGCAAGTTGTACATGGCTGCTACGGGCTTCTAGCAAGAACCGTTCTTACCTACGCATCAAAACCACAACAGTGATTTATCAAGTTTGTTGTTTTAACCTTCAACAAGGACCGGCCATAGTCAAATTCGACTCAACTAAAGTTGGAGAAATAGACACCCGTCAGCCATCTTTATGCAAAACTAGTTGCATGTCTGTCGATGGAACCGGCCTCATGAACGTGTGCATGTAAGGTTGGTCCAGTCCACTTCATCCAACAATACCGTCGAATCAAAATAAGACATTGGTGGTAAGCAGTATGACGATCACCGCCCACAACTCTTTGTGGTCTACTCGTGCATATCATCTACGCATAGACCTGGCTCTGATGCCATTGTTGGGTAACGTAGCATGCAATTTCAAAAAAAATCCTACACTCACGCAAGATCTATCTAGGAGATGTGTAGCAACGAGAGGGGAAGAGTGTGTCCACGTACCCTCGTAGACCAAAAGCGGAAGCATTTGACAACGGGGTTGATGTAGTTGAACTTCTTCTCGTTCCGACCGATCAAGCACCGAACGTACGACGCCTCCGAGTTCTACGCACGTTCAGCTCAACGACGTCCCTCTAACTCTTGATCCAGCAAAGTGTCAAGGAAGAGTTTCGTCAGCACGATGACGTGGTGATGGTGATGGTGAAGTGATCCGCGCAGGGCTTCGCCTAAGCACTACGAAGATATGACCGGAGGCGTAAACTGTGGAGGGGGGCACCGCACACGGCTAGCAATTGTTGGTGTGTGTTCTAGGCACCCCCTCCCCACGTATATATAGGTGGGAGGGGGAGGGGACTGCCTTGGGGTGCCCCAAGTAGGAGGAATCCTACTTGGGGCCCAATTCGCCCCCCTTCCTTTTACCGGACGGGGGAAAAAGGGAAGAGAGGGGGGAGGAAGGAAAGGGGGGCCGAACCCCCTCCTCCTTCTCCTATTCGTCCTCCTTCCTTAGGGGGGCACCACCCCGTGTGGGCTGGTGTGATCCCCTCCTATGGCCCATAAGGCCCATTAATCCCCCAGGGGGTTCCGGTAACCCGCCCGGTACACCCCAAAACACTTCCGGTGTCTGAATATCATCGTCCTATATATGAATCTTTACCTCTCTACAATTTCGAGACCCCTTGTTATGTCGGTGATCTCATCCAGGACTCCAAACAATATTCGGTCACCAAATCACATAACTCATATAATACAAAATCGTCATCGAACGTTAAGCATGCAGACCCTACGGGTTCGAGAACTATGTAGACATGACCGAGACACCTCTATGGTCAATAACCAATAGCGGAACCTAGATGCTCATATTGGTTCCCACATATTCTACGAAGATCTTTATCGGTCATATTGTAATGACAACATACGTTATTCCCGTTGTCATCGGTATGTTACTTGCCCAAGATTCGACCATTGGTATCTTCATACCTACTTCAATCTCGTTACTGGCAAGTCTCTTTACTCGTTCCGTAATACATCATCCCACAACTAACTCATTAGTCACATTGCTTGCAAGGCTTCTTATGATGTGTATTACCGAGAGGGCCTAGAGATACCTCTCCGATACTCGGATAAACAAATCCTAATCTCGACCTATGCCAACCCAACAAACACCTTCGGGGATACCCGTAGAGCATATTTATAATCACCCGGTTATATTGTGATGTTTGATAGCATACAAGGTATTCCTTCGGTATCTAGGAGTTGCATAATCTCACAGTCAAAGGAATATGTATATGACATGAAGAAAGCAATAGCAATAAAACTCAACGATCAATATGCTACGCTAACGGATGGGTCTTATCCATCACATCATTCTCCTAATGATGTGATCCTATTCATCAAATGACAATACATGTCTATGGTTAGTAAAATTAACCATCTTTGATTAACGAGCTAGTCTAGTAGAGGCTTGCTAGGGACACGGTGTGTAAGGGCATATTTCTCCCTGTGTTGTTTTGGTGATTGATGACAGTGCATTTGCGGACTAATCATGTGCATTGAGCATTTCAGATATCTCATGTCTAGGCACAAGACGATTCGGTGCCCCTCGGAGCCAATCAAAGACAACGGTTCTCTATGTTTCTTTTCGATGGATTTGAGTCATAGGAAAGCTGTCCTATTAAGAGGGGGTCCGCTTCGGAAAGGTTAGGGTGGAATCAACACGGACACATTTGTTTCTTTGAACCACCTTTCCTTCGCTTCATTGGAGTACCGTCTATTTATCCTTATCTCTGCAAAATGAAGGCTTCCAAATGCTAGAGTATATGTGGCATGCGATAGTACTGCTCAAGGGAGCAGTAGTATTGCAGGGGCTTGTGGTAGTACCGCTCAAGGGAGCGGTGGTACTGTAGGGACCAGCGGTAGTACCGCTCCTGGTGAGCGGTAGTACCGCTGCCTCCAGCCCTAACGTTGGCGCATGCGGAAGTAGGCGCGGAAGTAATTTTTTACTTCCACCCCTATGCGGTAGTACCGCTCCGTGCGAGCGGTAGTACCGTGTCAGACTTTTGCACAGCTCCAACCTCAGCGGAAGTAGCCACAGAAGCAATTTATTTCTTCTGTGCAATTTCCAGCACCAGTTGAGCCCAACCATATGGTAGTACCGTAAGGGCGCGCGGTAGTACCATTCCGACGGTTCTACCGCTCATTGCCTAGTGCAACAGGACCTCATCTGGCCTCTACCGCGTGAGCGGTAGTGCCGCACAGCAATGCAGTAGTACCGCAACCCCTTGCGGTAGTACTGTAAGAGTGTGAGGTAGTACGGCGTGTCACGGGCTGAGTGAGGGGGTAACGGTTGGATCTTTTCCCCCACTATATAAAGGGGGCCTTCTTCCCCAAGAAGACCACCTCTTCCCTCCCCAAGCTCCATTTTCACCTAATCACTCTCCCTAGCCAATCGAACTTGTTGATTTTCTAGGGATTGGTTGAGAAGGCCCCGATCTACACTTGCACCAAGAGAAATTTCATTCCCCCCACTAATCCCTTGCGGATCTTGTTACTCTTGGGTGTTTGAGCACCCTAGACGGTTAAGGTCACTGCGGAGCCATATTCCATTGTGGTGAAGCTTCATGGTGTCACTGGGAGCCTCCAATTAAGTTGTGGATATAGCCCCAACCTTGTTTGTAAAGGTTCGGTCACCGCCTCCAAGGGCACCAATAGTGGAATCACGGCATCCCGCATTGTATAAGGGCGTGAGGAGAATACAGTGGCCCTAGTGGCTTCTCGGGGAGCATTGTGCCTCCACACCGCTCCAGAAACATACTTCCTCTCAAAGGGAAGTAACATTCGTAACACATCCTCGTCTCCACCGGCTCCACTCTTGGTTATCTCTTACCTTTACGTGTGCAAGCTTATATTGTGTCGTATCCCTTTCTTGCTTGTGTGCTTGTTGTTGTTGCATCAGATAGGTTGCTCACCTAGCTGCATATCTAGACAACCTATTTTGATGCTAAGTTTAATTTGGTAAAGAAAAGCTAGAAATTTTTAGTTGCCTATTCACCCCCCTCTAGTCAACCATATCGATCCTTTCAATTGGTATCAGAGCCTCGTCTCTTTATTAAGGACTTCACCATCCGAAGAGTATGGTTGACACCACAGACAAGGTGGAGGAGCACCCCGGTGCAAGTCCCACTTTGTCTGCGGCCGATGGGGGATCCTCGGTCTCTCGTGAGGAGTTCAATGTGGCCTTGGACACATTGAAAACCTCCATGGCGACCGAGGTCAAAGGCATGCTTAAGAATTTTCTTAATGGTCTTAAATTATCCATCGCATCGTTGGAAGTGGTCAATCCTACTAACAAGGTGATGGATGCTAACTCCAACAAGGGGGAAGCTACTAATGATCAAGTTCCTTTTCCTAGTGGTAGAAGTGGGAATGGCATCTTTGCCCATGTTGAACCTCCACTTACTTATGGAGGACCGGTTCCGCCCACGCATATGAATCATGTTGGTCCTCCTCCTAAGCTTGTGAAAAATGAGGATTTTGCCTCTTGGGTATATCGCTTTAAGCGTCATTTAAATCATAGTTCTACTAATCTTTGGAGAATTATTGAGCAAGGTTTCTACCCGCACGACCCAAGTAACTTCACTCCTAGAGAAGCCATGAATCATCAATTCAACGAGTCCACTCTCTTCATTCTCCAAGAGCCATTCCTCCCGAAGATATTGGGCACCTTCGTACTTTCACCGTGGCCAAGGAAGCATGGCAACATGTCATTTCCATTTACAAGGGAAGCGCAAGCATTCAACGCTCAAACTTTGAAGTGGTGCAAGATGAAGCCGATGAGTTTGCAATGATTAAAGATGCAGAACCTCGAGAGCTTTACCGGAGATTAACCACTCTCACGGTCTCACTCCAAGATCATGGGAGCAAGGATACGGATGACAATTGGATCAAGCGCAAGTTTATCAAGTCCATGATGCCTTACCATAAGGCCATGTCCTCCGTCATCCATCAAAGTCAGGACTTTCACGCCTTGTCCTCAAGTGAAGTGTTGGATGAGTTTGTTGCAATGAGGATCTTGGACAAGACAGCCGACAATGCGGTGTTGAGTTCTCAATGAGCAAAGAAGCCCAACCTTGCTTTGAAGGCCAAGGCTAGTGTGGAAGAAGAGGGTGAATAGGAAGAAAAGGAGTGTTGCCCAAAGATACCAAATATGCTTATCATGAGCACATGGCTCTCGCTTCACGGCAATTTTGGAGCAAGAAGAACTCGAGGCCCAACTTCAACATGAACAACTCAAGTGGCGCCAAGGGCAAACAACATGTGAGGACATGCTATAATTGTGGCAATGTGAGCCACTTTGTTGCGGATTTCCCGTACGAGAAGAGGGAAGACAATGGTGGCAAGCTTATCCGAAAAGACAAGGCCAAGTCCTTCCCCAACAAGAACAACTTCACCAAGAAGACTCCTCCCAAGGGGTTAGTGGCACAAGAAGAGTACAATGAGGATGACGATGATGATGAAGATGGTGAGACGGTTGCCATGGCCTCCGTTGCCATTGCAACAACTCCACGGGTGTCCCTCTTCGACTCACACAACAAGAACATCACCGCCAAGTGCCTCATGGCCAAAGCCACCAACAAGGTAACCCCCAAGACCAAAACTACCATCACTGGTAATCCTTCCTTGATAGATTGCATTGGTGAAAGTGAGGGGACAAAGGAGGAAGAAAATGAATTTGAGTCTTTTATGAGTAAGCTCAAGGGTAAATCCAAGAAGCACTTTGTTGCTCTCTTGGAACAACTTGGTGAAGCCAATGACATGATCGAGGCTCATGAAGAAACCATCTCTAAGATGGAAGGGCATAGTCGTGACTATGCTGATGAGATATCGGATCTCTCTAATGCTCTTGAGGAAGAGTGTGGTCATCGTTTGGCTCTTGAGGAGTCACACAATGATGATCATGCTAAATTAAAGAAAGATCTTGATCATGCTCTTGTTATATCTCGTGTGCTCAATTCCGAGAAGGACAAACTTGGGGTTAACCATGCTAGACTCAAGGAGGAGTTTGATATACTTAACAAGGCTCACAAGGCCTTGAAGAGTGCTCATTCTAGCCTCAAAGAGTCTCATGATCAACTCCAAGTGAATCTAACCAAGGATAAAGCCACATCTCCTCATATGGTTTTAATTGATAATGCAAATACTACTAACCCGTGTTGTGAGCATGTGCATCTTGTGGAGGAGAATGCCAAGTTGAAGGAGCAACTTGAGAAAGGCCTTGTGTCTTGCATACAAGGTGAGAAGAACCTCAACGGCCTTTTGAGCAATCAAAGGGAAGTTGTGGGCAAGGAGTGGATTGGGTTTGCACCCAAGTCCAAGAATAAGAAGAAGAATGACAAGGCCAAACGACCTCCTACTCTCAAGCAAACTTTTGTGAAGGAGGGAGAGGGTGCTTCTAAGGAGAATAAGAGCAATGTGAAGGGTGGTGGTGTCAAGAAGGGGAAAACTTTGTTTTTGCCACTCTAGTTTTTGCCAACTTTGCTTATGCCACTCTAGAATTGACATCTCACTTTTGCCACTCTTAGCTTTTGACAATACATCACAAATGCCATTCCGTGGCAAAAACAATAATTTTTCATTTCACTTTTGCCACTCTTAGCTTTTGACATGTATCACAATTGCCACTCTAAAAATTTTGCTTTTGCCACGGAATGGCAAGAGTGATATATTGTCAAAAGCTAAGAGTGGCAAAAGTGAAATGTCAAATTCTAGAGTGGCATAAGAAAAGTTGGCAAAAACTAGAGTGGCAAAAACAAAGTTTTCCCATCAAGAAGGGCAATGCCACTCCTTCCAACAAAGCCGACGACTTTAACCCTTCTTATGTGTTATGTCGCGCTAGTTATGGGCATGTTTATGCCAAATTTGTTGGTTCTTCTTATGAGTACATTGAATGGTCTATTTGGGTTCCTAAGACCCTTGTTACTAACATCAATGGACCCATTACAAAATGGGTACCTAAAACCAAGCATTGATCTCTTGTAGGTGTTTGCTTTCGGTGGGGGATCATGGTTTCTCGATAGTGGAGCCACAAATCATATGACCGGAAGCAAGGACTTGGTGGTGGACGTGCACAAGGTTTCATCTATGCCCACCAATGTCGAGTGGGGTGATGCCTCATCTTCTAAGGTATTGGGCCTTGGCAAGGTTGTCATTTCTCATGATCTCATGATCGAGAAAGTCATGCTTGTTGAGTCCCTTGCATACAACTTACTTTTCATTCGTCAACTTGCACTCATGGGCTTTGCCACTTTCTTTGATATTGATACCATTGCCCTCTTGTGGATCAAGACTCTTAAATTAGCCTTTGTTGGGCATGTCAAGAACGGTCTTTATGTGATTAACTTTCTGGAGCGACCCACTAAGACCGCGACATGCCTAATGGCTAAAGTTGACGTGGGATGGCTTTGGCATCGCCATTTAGCCCACGTCAATATGAGATCTTTGCAAAGTCTTCTCAAGGGGGAGCATGACCGTGGACTAACAAATGTTAGTTTTGCCAAAGATCGTGCTTGCAGTGCTTTGTATCGAAGGAAAGCTACATGAGAAGGCTCACCCATCGACGACTATCATCTACTCGAAGAGGCCCTTGGAGCTCCTTCACTTGGATCTCTTTGGGCCTCCATCCTTTGATAGTCTTGGGGGTAGAAAGTATTGCTTGGTGATTGTGGATGATTATTCAAGATACACTTGGGTATATTTCTTCAAGAGGAAGAGTGAGACCCAACAAACCGTCATTGACTTTGCAAATGAAGCTCAACGTCAACACAATGCAAAGATCTTGATGATAAGAAGTGACAATGGCACCGAGTTCAAGAACTACACCTTGGATGAGTTTCTTAGTGATGAGGGGATCAAGCATCAATATTCCGCACCTTGCACCCCTCAACAAAATGGTGTAGCGGAGAGGAAGAACCAGACTTTGATGGACGCGGCAAGAACCATGATGGCGGAGTTCAAGTCTCCTTACAACTTTTAGGCCGAAGCCATCAACACCGCTTGTCATGCATCCAATCGGCTCTATCTCCGCAAAGGCTTGAACAAGACTCCATATGAGATACTCACCGGCAACAAGCCCAACCTCAAGTACTTCCGGGTGTTCGGTTGTAAGTGTTTCATTCTCAAGAAAGGTGTTCTTTTGTCTAAATTTGAGGCTAGAGCTCATGAGGGCATATTTGTTGGTTATGCTACAAACTCTCATGCTCACTGTGTCCTCAACAAGTCCACGAGACTCATTGAGGAGGCGTGTAACATGGATTTTGATGAGAATAACGACTCCCAAGTGGAGCAAAGTGGTACTTGTGATGTAGGTGATAAATTTCCTCCCCAAGCCATAAGAAGAATGGGTGTTGGTCATATCCTACCCATTGAGGAACCCCTTGTGGCCGAAGGAGAAGGAAAATGTTCCACTCAAGTGGAACCATCACCAACCCAAGACCCACACGCTCCCGAAGAACAAAGTGAAGGCCCTCAACCAAATGAACAAGATCAAGGGCAAGATCAACCTCAAGATGGTGGTGATCCACCAAGCGATGCCCAAGGTCAAGTTCTTACCACCGAGCAAGTTCAAGATCAAGAGCAAGCTCAAGATCAAGAACAAGCTCAAGACGATGCTCAAGATGATCAAGTTATCGCACCTCAACTCTCTCTTGAGGAGGAATTGGAGCATCGTGCCGCCAAGATTGAGTCCAAGCTCACTACCAAAGATCATCTCATGAATAATGTGCTTGGAAGCTTAAGAAAGGGGGTAAGGACTCGTAGACAATTAGAAAACTATTGTGAACATCACGCGTTTGTTTCTTGTGTTGAACCCCAAAAGGTCTATGAGGAGCTCGAGGATCCAGATTGGCTTAATGCCATGCATGAAGAACTCAACAAATTCGAGCAAAACAAGGTGTGGAGATTGGTGCCAAGGCCAAAGGAGAAATATAATGTTATTGGAACCAAGTGGATATTCAAGAACAAGCAAGATGCTCATGGGATTATTGTTTGCAAAAAGGCTCGTTTGGTAGCACAAGGCTACTCCCAAGTCGAGGGTATCGACTACGGTGAAACCTTTGCTCCCGTTGCTCGCCTTGAATCTGTTCGCTTGTTGATTGCTTATGCCTCTCATCATAACTTCAAGTTGCAACAAATGGATGTGAACAGTGCTTTTCTTAATGGTCCTATTAATAAGTTGGTATATGTCAAACAACCCCCAGGGTTTGAGGATCCCGATTTCCCCAATCATGTGTACCAACTCGATAAGGCACTCTATGGCCTTAAACAAGCCCCACGTGCGTGGTATGAGCACCTTACCGAGTTGTTGCAAGATCGTGGGTTTGAAATTGGGAAAATCGACCCCACTCTTTTTACTAAGAAGGTCAAAGGGGGGTTGTTTGTATGCCAACTATATGTTGATGATATTATCTTTGGTTCTCCTAACGAAGCTTTCAATGAGGAGTTTGCCGCTCTCATGACCTCGAAGTTCAAGATGTCCATGATGGGAGAGTTGAAGTTCTTTCTCGGGTTCGAAATCAAACAAATAAGAGAAGGAACCTTCATCAACCAAGCCAAATACACTCAAGACATGCTCAAGAGATTCAAGCTAAGTGATGTCAAGCTAGCTTCCACTCCAATGCCCGTCAAATGACAACTTGACATAGATCCCAATGGTAAAGCGGTGGATCAAAAGGTATATCATTATATGATTGGCTCATTGCTTTACCTTTGTGCATATAGACCGGATACCATGTTGAGTGTGGGATTTTGTGCATGGTTTCAAGCCGCACCTAAGGAAAGCCACTATGTGGCGGTCAAGCAAATCTTTCGATATTTGGCTCATACCCCAAACTTTGGCTTATGGTACCCTAGAGGAGCAAACTTCAACCTCGTGGGCTCTTCGGACTCGGATTGGGCGAGAGACAAAAAGTGGATAGGAAGTCAACTTCCGGAGGGTGCCAATTTCTTGGTTGCTCTTTGGTGAGCTGGTCTTCTAAGAAGCAAAGTTGTGTGTCTCTCTCCTCCACCGAGGCTGGGTATGTGGCCACCGGTAGTTGTTGTGCTCAACTTCTATGGATGAGGCAAATTTTAAAGGATTACAGGTGTCATTTGTGACAAAGTGCCTCTTTGGTGTGACAATGAAAGTGCCATCAAGATTTCTCTCAACCCGGTGCAACACTTCAAGATGAAGCATATTGAGATTTAGTATCACTTCATTCAGGATCACATTAGGCGAGGGGAGATTGAGCTCAACTATGTCAACACTCATGATAACCTTGTAGATATTTTCACGAAGCCTTTGGATGAAGCAAGATTTCGCGAGTTAAGGCATGAGATAAATATCATTGATTTGAGCAATGTGGCTTGAACATTTGCACACCCCACCATACTCATCTTGATGTCTTGTTTAGGTGTAGGCATGGACATAGGGGGAGTGTTGTTCTCTCAATGAACTCTTCCTCCCCCCATTATGCATAAATTGATCAATTCTTTCACATGAGCCATTTTTGATGGTACTTGTGCTTCAAAGACGAGTTTTGGTCATGGGCCCAAGGATAATTCTTTGCGGTGCCATACCAATTGACTCAAACATAGGTGGCTCCGGTCACCGCCCTCTCTTCTTGAGAGATTTTGGTTCATTGTTTGGTCCTCGTTGTCTTGTTGCTTTCTTTTGGACCTTGTGTCTTGGTTTAGTTGTTTTCTTTTTGTGCTCTTTTGTGCGTCCTGTTGCTTGGAGTTGGTATTGCAAAGGCCTTCTTGTTTCTTATTGTCGAAACATGCACTTTCTTGGGTTTGCGGTATTACCGTGGCAAGCCACAGTACTACCGCTAGAGGTGGGTGGCTCCTGTGCTTGCACAACTGCACCCACGGCATGGTACTACCGCTTCCATCGCGGCAGTAATTTTTTACTGCCGCTGGAAGAACGGTACTACCGCCCTGTGTGCGATACTTCCGCCCAGGCGGTACTACCGCGATGACCTGCGGTACTACCATGCTGTCGCGAGCGCGGGGGGTTAAGTGCGGGCAGGGGGAGTTCCAACTCCCCCATACCCATTCATCCTTTCCCCTCACTTCGTCTCTCTCTCCTGCCCAAGAATGGCGCCGGAGGACCTCGCCGGATCTCCATCTCCGACCGCTCTCCTCGCATTCCAATCGGTGGTATCGATCTCCACCTCGCCCTCTTTCCATGGAACTCGGTATCTCCCTTAGTCCATGTCTCTTTGCCCGTTGTTGTGCTTCTAGGTTTTGGGAGATGCATGTGTAGTTCTTGTGATTTTTGGCTAAATCTTTGCAAGAGGAGATTGTTGGAGAGTGCATGCAGTAGATATGCTATTTGGTGTGATACAAATACAACAACATAGTTTTGATCAACTGTAGTACCGATTCATCTTCACAGATGTTCTTAGATGTGTTTTGTGCCAGATCTTCCCATGTGGTACTACCGCCCGCCTGTAGCGGTACTACCGGCCGTTGTGGGCCTCGTACGGTACTACCACTCCCCTGGAGTGGTACTACTGCCCGGCGCATGGAAGTAAAAATTTACTTCTGCTCTAGGCGCGGTACTACTATGCCAACCCGACGCAGTACTACCACGGCTAGAGCAGATGCAAATTTTTACTTCTGCTCTAGGCGCGGTACTACTATGCCAACCCGACGCAGTACTACCACGGCTAGAGCAGATGCAAATTTTTACTTCTGTATCCTGGTCCAGTACTATCGTTGACTTAAAATTTACTTTGTTTTGTCACACCTAATCTCATTTCTACTTGTTTCGTTTGGTTTTGGCCTTGGTCTTTGCAATAATCCTTCTCGCTCTTCTCGTGTGTTTGTGTTGTGTGTCATAGGTGGTGGCTCCATTTCCAATGCAAGGCGCTCGAATCCCAGTCGTGACACGAGTGTCAGTGTCAAAACCGACGGATCTCGGGTAGGGGGTCCCGAACTATGCATCTAGGATCGATGGTAACAGGAGACGGGGGACACGATGTTTACCCAGGTTCGGGCCCTCTCTATGGAGGTAATACCCTACTTCCTGCTTGAGTGATCTTGATGAATATGAGTGTTACAAGAGTTGATCTACCATGAGATCGTAATGGCTAAACCCTAGAAGTCTAGCCTATGTGGGTATGGTAATGAGTATATGTGTTGTCCTTTCCTGACTATCCCCTTCGGTTTATATAGACACCAAGGGGATCTAGGGTTTACATGGAGTCGGTTACATAAGAAGGAATCTTCGGTCGCCAAGCTTGCCTTCCACGCCAAGTAGAGTCCAATCCAGACACGAGTATGGTCTTCGATCTTCACAGCCCATCAGTCCGGCCCATGGATAACAGGCCGGACGCCTGAGGACCCCTTTGTCCAGGACTCCCTCAGTAGCCCCTGAACCTGGCTTCAATGACGAGGAGTTCGGCGCACAGATTTGTCTTCGGCATTGCAAGGCGGGTTCCCTCCTTCCGAATTCCAGAATAGTCTTCGGACGAAGTAAGTATATCCGGACCTGTGTACATAATTGCAGAGAATATAATATCCCACGAGCCCAACTTGTTGACAACTGTTCACGACGTCGTATCATGCATGCCCGGTTACTATTTCCAACCATCGGCTAGCGAGCCGCCCCATGTCTCGGGGCGTGGTTTTACTGGCACGTCTCGTCAAGGCAGAGATTGTGTCCCTTTATTTACGGGATTTTCATTAATGCATGCGTGGGTAACCCAACCGTCCCCCGGGTACAACTCCTTGGTGATAGGTAAGTTCAGAGACCCTCAGGGAGATGCCCAGTATTCGGGGCCTTTATATAGACACCCAGTCTCGTCTTCTCCCCTTGCGCTTGCTCCTTCCTCAACCCTAGCCACCCCAAGTTCCAATCCTCGGGTTCCAATCGCCACCAGCCCTAGTCATGTCCGGATCCAACTGTCAGGGCCGGTGGGTGGCTTCTTCTGTCACAGAGGAGGATATTGCGAAGCTCCGCGTAGCGAGGTATCTGACCCTGGAAATCTTTCATCGGCTTCCAACACAAGGGCAAGTCATACCGACCCCCAGATCTGGCGAGAGGGTAGTATTTGTATCCCACTAATAAGCCACAAGTATAGGGGATCAATTGTAGCCTCTTTCGATAAGTAAGAGTGTCGAACCCAACGAGGAGCTAAAGGTAGAACAAATATTCCCTCAAGTTCTATCGACCATCGATACAACTCTACGTACGCTTAACATTCGCTTTACCAAGAACAAGTATGAAACTAGAAGTACTTTGTAGGTGTTGTTGGATAGGTTTGCAAGATAATAAAGAGTGCATAAATAAAAAGTAGGGGCTGTTTAGATGAAGACACAACTAAATTAGTTTTAGTAGAGAGCTTTTTGTCACGAGAAAGTTATTTGTCCCTAGGCAATCGATAACTAGACTGGTAATCATTATTACAATTTTATTTGAGGGAGAGGCATAAGCTAACATAATTTCTCTTCTTGGATCATATGCACTTATGATTGGAACTCTAGCAAGCATCCGCAACTACTAAAGATCATTAAGGTAAAACACAACCATAGCATTATAAGGCATCAAGTCCTCTTTACTCCCGTACACAAACAACCTACTTACTCGGGTCTGTGCTTCTGTTACTCACGCCACCCACCATAAGCAAATCATGAACATATTGCAAACCCTACATCAGGGATCCCTCACGCTTGTGCGACACAGAGAGCACCATAGGACAGCACCAATAATAAAACATGCAACTCAAACCAATCACAATCATCAATTAACCCATAGGACAAAACGGATCTACTCAAACATCATAGGATAGCCATACATCATTGGGAAATAATATATAGCATTGAGCATCATGTTTAAGTAGAGATTACAGCGGGTAAAAGAGGGGTTACACTGCTGCATAGAGGGGGGAAGAGTTGGTGATGATGGCAGTGAAGTTGTTGGTGTAGATTGCGGTGATGATGATGGCCTCGACGGTGTTCCAGCGCCACCGCGAGAGAGGGGGAGAGAGCCCCCCTTCTTCTTCCTTGACATTCTCCCTAGATGGGAGAAGGGTTTCCCCTCTAGTCCTTGGAGATTGGATCTGTCTCTCTGTCTCTCTTTGTTTATGCGTTCCAGATTCTGCCCTTTCACCGTTTCTTATATTCTCAGAGATCCGTAACTCCGATTGGGCTGAATTTTGGACACGATTTTTATCCGGATATTAGCTTTCTTGCGGCGGAAGAAGGGCACCAACTGCCTTACAGGGTGGCCACAAGGGTCAGGGGCGCGCCCCCCTGCCTCGTGGGCCCCTCGGGCATCGTCTCGCGTTGATTTCACTTCCCAAAATTCACATATATTCAAAAAAATCTCCGTCAGTTTTTATCCCGTTTGGACTCCGTTTGATATGGATTTTCTGCGAAACAAAAACATGCAACAAACAGGAACTGGCACTGGGCACTGGATCAATATGTTAGTCCCAAAAATAGTATAAAAAGTTGCCAAAAGTATATGAAAGTTGTATAATATTGGCATGGAATAATAAAAAATTATAGATACGACGGAAACGTATCAGTATCCCCAAGCTTAATTCATGCTCATCCTCGAGTAGGTAAATGATAAAAAAGATATTTTTTTTGATGTGGAATGCTACCTAGAATAATCTTGATCATGTAATCTAATCATGGCATGAATATTAAGACACGAGTGATTCGAAGCAATAGTCTATTATTTGACATTAAGACAATAATACTTCAAGCATACTAATAAAGCAATCATGTCTTTTCAAAATAACATGGTCAAAGAAAGTTATCCCTACAAAATCATATGGTCTGGCTATGCTCCATCTTCACCACACAAAGCATTCAAATCATGCCCAACCCCGATGACAAGCCAAGCAATTGTTTCATACTTTTGACGTTCTCAAATCTTTTCAACTTTCACGCAATACATGAGCATGAGCCATGGACATATCACTATAGGTGGGGTAGAATATGATGGTGGAGGTTGCATGGAGAAGACAAAAAGGAGAAAGTCTCACATCGGCGCAGCTAATCAACGGGCTATGGAGATGCCCATCAATTGATGTCAATGCGAGGAGTAGGGATTGCCATGCGACAAATGCACTGAGAGCTATAAGTGTATGAAAGCTCAAACTGAAACTAAGTGGGTGTGCATCCAACTTGCTTGTTCATGAAGACCTAGGGCATTTGAGGAAGCCTATCGTTGGAATATACAAGCCAAGTTCTATAATGAAAATTCCCACTAGTATATGAAAGTGATAACTAAAGAGACTCTCCATATGAAGAACATGGTGCTACTTTGAAGCACAAGTGTGGTAAAAGGATAGTAACATTGCCCCCTCTTTTTTCCTTTTTTTGCGGCTTCTTTGGCCCCTTTTTTTATTTGGGCTTCTTTGGCCTCTCTTTTTTATTTTATTTTATTTTCTTTTTTTTCATGGGGCAATGCTCTAATAATGATGATCATCACACTTCTATTTACTTACAACTCAATATTACAACTCGATACTAGAACAAAGATATGACTCTATATGAATGCCTCCGGCGGTGTACCGGGATGTGCAATGATCTAGCGTAGCAATAACATCAAAAATGGACAAGCCATGAAAACATCATGCTAGCTATCTTACGATCATGCAAAGCAATATGACAATAAATGCTCAAGTCATGTATATGATGATGATGGAAGTTGCATGACAATATATCTCGGAATGGCTATGGAAATGCCATAATAGGTAGGTATGGTGGCTGTTTTGAGGAAGATATAAGGACGCTTATGTGTGATAGAGTGTATCATATCACGGGGTTTGGATGCACCAGGGAAGTTTGCACCAACTCTCGAGGTGAGAAAGGGCAATGCACGGTACCGAAGAGGCTAGCAATGATGGAAGGGTGAGAGTGTGTATAATCCATGGACTCAACATTAGTCATAAAGAACTCACATACTTATTGCAAAAATCTATTAGTCATCGAAACAAAGTACTACGCGCATGCTCCTAGGGGGATAGATTGGTAGGAAAAGACCATCGCTCGTCCCCGACCGCCACTCATAAGGAAGATAATCAATAATACCTCATGCTCCAACTTCGTTACATAACGGTTCACCATACGTGCATGCTACGGGAATCACAAACTTCAACACAAGTATTTCTACAATCCATAACTACCCACTATCATGACTCTAATATCACCATCTTTATATCACAAAACTATTGCAAGGAATCAAACACATCATATTTAGTGATCTACAAGTTTTTATGTAGGATTTTATGACTAACCATGTGAATGACCAGTTCGTGTCATCTCTCTAAATAGATATAAGTGAAGCAAGAGACTTTAATTCTTTCTACAAAAGATATGCCCACGCTCTAACAAATATAAGTGAAGCAAAATAGCAATCTACAAATGGCGGTTTTCTATGTGAAGAGAAACATGCAATCCAAACTTCAAAAGATATAAGTGAAGCACATGAAGCATTCTATAAAGCCATACTCAAAAGATATAAGTGAAGTGCAATGAGCATTCTATAAATCAACCAAGGACTATCTCATACAAGCATGGCGCATCAAATAAAAGTGAAAACTAAATGCAAAAGACGCTCCAAGATTTACGCATATCATGTGACGAATAAAAATATAGCTCCAAGTGAAATTACCGATGATTGTTAGAAGAAAGAGGGGATGCCTTCCGGGGCATCCCCAAGCTTGGTTGCTTGGGAGTCCTTGAATATGTCCTTGGGGTGCCTCGGTCATCCCCAAGCTTAGTCTCTTGCCACTCCTTATTCCTTCATCCATCGTGATCTCTCCCAAAACTTGAAAACTTCAATCACACAAAACTTAACAGAAAGTTCGGTAAGATCTGTTAGTATAATAAAGCAAATCACTACTCTAAGTACTGTTGCAAACCAATTAATATTTTGTTTTTGAATTTTATCTACTGTAATATAACTTTTCCATGGCTTAGTCCACTGATAGAAATCAATAGTTTCATCAAAACAAGCAAACTATGCATCAAAAACAGAATCTGTCTTAAACAGGACAGTCTGTAGTAATCTGAACATTCACCATACTTCTGGTACTCCAAAAATTCTGAAAACATTAGGAAAAATAAAAAATTTGTATATAAAGACAGTGCAAAAGGTTTCATAACCGTTTGACATTCCCGTAAAAAATGTAAAATCGCGCACAACAGCCAAAGTTTCTGTTCTACACCGCACAAAACAAACAAGAAATGTAAACATCCTAAAGGCAAATCTTGGCACATTATTTTTATAATACAATGGAATTGTACAAGGGGATAATTATTTTTTTTTTGAAAAGTTTATGTAATCAAGATTCACAAAGTTTCCGTGAGCATGAGCAAAGTTCAAGGAGCTCCCCCACTTCAACAATGCTTGTCTCTCTCACTTTCACTTTCCTTTTTGAAAAGTTTTGGTTTCCCCTCTTTATTTTTTATTTTTTAAACTATATAAAAGCACTCAACAGAAATAAATGACTCTCTAAAACTTCCGGGTTGTCTCCCTGGTAGCGCTTTCTTTAAAGCCATTAAGCTAGGCATAAGGTGCTCAAGTAATTAATCCACCCGGATCCCAAGGTATAACAAAGCTGATTTTAATTAACAATGATTTGTGATTTAGTAGTGAGCACAAAGCAACATATATCATGTAATGACGAAGTCTAACTCTCTTCCTATGCATCGGCATGTCATAAAAGAAGAATTCATGCACACATAGTAAAGGCCAATGCATAGTATAAGCAGTTTCTTGCAATTTTATCGTGTTGGAAACATAGAGAGGCGGAGATGTAGTTCCTCTCTCATAATAATTGCAAGTAGGAGAAGCAAGCACATGCATATTATATCTATCAAAATCATCATGTGTAGTAGTGAAACGCAACCCATCAATATAATCCTTAATAAGGGCAAACTTCTTCGATATAGTGTAGTCGGGAGAATTCAAATAGATAATAGGACTATCATGCGTGGGTGCAATAGAAAAAATTTCATGTTTAACATAAGGAACTATAGCAAGTTCATCTCCATAAGCATAATTCATATTGGTATATTGGCCACAAGCATAGCAAGCATCATCAAAAAGGGATATTTCAAAAGAATCAACAGGATCATAACAATCATCATAGCAATCATCCTTCGGTAAGCACGAAGGGAAATTAAACAATGTATGAGTTGAAGAGTTACTCTCATTAGAAGGTGGGAACGGGTAGCTAATCCGCTCTTCCTCCTTTTGTTCTTCGCTCTCCTCATCATCTTTTTTCATCCAATGAGCTCATAGTTTCATCAATTTCTTCTTCCCTAGACTCCTGCAAAATATTAGTCTCTTCTCGGATAGCACAGACTTTCTCAATAAATTCATCAACGTAATTGTATTTATAATTCTCATAGAAATATTTAAGGATAGCTAAATTTTCAGGTCTATAAACTGAATCATTAAAATCTTCAAACTCTTTAAACAAATATTCAGTTTCATAAGCACCCATAAAAGCAACAAATTCTTCTATTTGTTCCACATCATAATAATCATATATACCATTAGCATAAGAAGCCAAGGTGTCATCATCATTAAATTCACATGAAAAGGGAAGGTGTGGAGCCTTCATCCTAGATCAACAAGTATAATCATATCTCAAGCATACTTGCCGAACATACCAATGCAACATATAAATTTGATCCCATAATAGTTTCCCTTTTTGAGTCAAGCGATAATAACTAAAGTATTCGTGTTGATCCAACGTTACTCCCATTATAAAGTTGAATGGGGTTTTCTCAGGATTATCAAAGTAGTACATAATATCTTTCACATAATGAGCATCGAGGGTTTTAGGAGGTTCCCCATCTCCATGAGTAGCAAGTAAACCTAATTTTTTTTGGTATTTCGTGTTCCGTATCCATAACTAAAGATAGAGAACAACTTAGAACAACAAATAAAAAAATACTTAGTGATAAAGCAAAGAAGCACACACGAGAATATTCACCCGACGCTATAACTCCCCGGCAACGGCGCCAGAAAAAGGTCTTGATAACCCACAAGTATAGGGGATCAATTGTAGCCTCTTTCGATAAGTAAGAGTGTCGAACCCAACGAGGATCTAAAGGTAGAACAAATATTCCCTCAAGTTCTATCGACCACCGATACAAATCTACATACGCTTAACATTCGATTTACCAAGAACAAGTATGAAACTAGAAGTACTTTGTAGGTGTTGTTGGATAGGTTTGCAAGATAATAAAGAGCGCATAAATAAAAAGTAGGGGCTGTTTAGATGAAGACACAACTAAATTAGTTTTAGTAGAGAGCTTTTTGTCACGAGAAAGTTATTTGTCCCTATGCAATCGATAACTAGACCGGTACTCATTATTACAATTTTATTTGAGGGAGAAGCATAAGCTAACATAGTTTCTCTTCTTGGATCATATGCACTTATGATTGGAACTCTAGCAAGCATCCGCAACTACTAAAGATCATTAAGGTAAAACCCAACCATAGCATTATAAGATCATTAAGGTAAAACCCAACCTACTTACTCGGGTTTGTGCTTCTGTCACTCATGCCACCCACCATAAGCAAATCATGAACATATTGCAAACCCTACATCGGGGATACCTCACGCTTGCACGACAGGGAGAGCACCATAGGACATCACCAATAATAAAACATGCAACTCAAACCAATCACAATCATCAATTAACCCATAGGACAAAACGGATCTACTCAAACATCATAGGATAGCCATACATCATTGGGAATAATATATAGCATTGAGCACCATGTTTAAGTAGAGATTACAGCGGGTAAATGAGGGGTTACACTGCTGCATAGAGGGGGGGAAGAGTTGGTGATGATGGCGGTGAAGTTGTTGGTGTAGATTGCGGTGATGATGATGGCCCCGATGGTGTTCCGGCGCCACCGCGAGAGAGGGGGAGAGAGCCCCCCTTATTCTTCTTCTTCCTTGACATTCTCCCTAGATGTGAGAAGGGTTTCCCCTCTAATCCTTGGTATCCATGGCATGGAAGGGGCGAGAGCCCCTCCGAGATTGGATCTGTCTCTCTATGTCTCTCTGTTTCTGCATTCCAGATTCTGCCCTTTCACCGTTTCTTATATTCCCAGAGATCCGTAACTCCGAGTGGGCTGAATTTTGGACACGATTTTTATCCGGATATTAGCTTTCTTGTGGCGAAAGAAGGGCACCAACCGCCTTACGGGGTGGCCATGAGGGTCAGGGGCGCGCCCCCTGCCTCATGGGCCCCTCGAGCATCGTCTCACGTTGATTTCACTTCCCGAAATTCACATATATTCCAAAAAAATCTCCCTTAGTTTTTATCCCGTTTGGACTCCGTTTGATATGGATTTTCTGCAAAACAAAAACATGCAACAAACAGGAACTGGCACTGGGCACTGGATCAATATGTTAGTCGCAAAAATAGTATAAAAAGTTGCCAAAAGTATATGAAAGTTGTATAATATTGGCATGGAACAATAAAAAATTATAGATACGACGGAGACGTATCACCCACTTCCTTCACGAGCTAGCATTCGCGCTTAACCCCTTCGTCTGGGGGCTCATGTTCTACTATGGGCTAGATTTTCACGATCTGGCCTCGGACTCTGTTCTCCTCATCTCGACATTTATCGTCACGTGTGAGGCCTTACTCCAGACTCCTCCGCACTTTGGTTTGTGGCTCAAGACCTTTGGTGTGAGGCTGCAGGTGGCAGAGGAGGAGCAGGCAGAGTGTGTCAGCGTCATAATAGGCAAGCTGGCCGGCGTGGTTTGGCCCGAAGGATCTTTCGCCAAATCTCCCGACCAATGGCAACAGGGATGGTTTTATATCAACGAGCCACGGGGCCCCAAGTGGGCGGCTACACCTGTGTTCCGACCTGGTCCTCCAATTCAGCTTGCTTCATGGGTCAATAAGGGATTGGACTGGGGATCCGTCGATGAAGTGCAGACTCTGCAAAGTTGCATGCCAAGCCTTACCGAGAAGGGCATCGATCTTGTGAACGTCGTTCAAGTAATGCTAGTCCGCCGGATCCTGCCATGTCAGCGGCAGCCTCTTCGTATTTGGGAGTTTAACCTAGAAGGGCGGTGGACTCTACAACACTTCTTCGGCACTACGCATGAAGGAATGTGGAAATTATATTTCGAGGAACAAGAGCAATGGCCGGACACCACTGAAGATGTTGGTCTTGACTGCAATCATCCGGACACTTCTGTAAGTACTTGATATCCAAGCACCTTCCATTCAGGCATCTCTTAACAAGATACTGAACAATCCGTCCTTGTACAGGATTGGATAAAGAAAGCGGTGCTAATCTGGTGTCCGGCGCCTCTTCCCGAAGGCCCTGCGACCGCCCTACTGACAAGAATGTTGATGCCGACACCGTAGCAGGTGGCTGCGTTCGGGGAAACCAAAATTCTTCTGCCCAAGGGTAAGAATGCAGAGGGGGCCCTCCAGGGCAAGAAGAGGGCCGCCTCCGAAGATCAGGAGGGGAAGCCTTCCAAGAGAGGAAAAACGTCATCGTCGAGCGGCTTGGGCCGGATGAGCGAGGCTGCCGTAGAGCTTGATGATGAGGACGAACCTCGAGGCAAACCGTAAGCGAGGCTGGGGTACTTTAAACGCACCTCGTTCTTTTCCTATTAGTGAAGTAATCATCCGATATATGTTCGTCCACGCAGATTAACGTCTGGTGCTTCTCAGTCGTCCTCCTCCTTGGGCGATCTTCTTCCATAGATGATGGAGAGTGACACGCCTTCTCCGGCCTCATCGCCCAATAGGGGGGATGATACTGAGGTATCATCCCGAAGGGATCGTCCCGAACAACTAGTACAGGAAACGAAGAAGGTGTTACCCGAAGGCAGTGCCTCTGTCACTCGGGGTTCCGGGATCAAGACTGGCGTCCCCGAACCGTCCGGTTTATAGCCAAAGACAATTCTGGAGGCAAGTAAGCGGGTTCCTTCATAGGAATGCCATACTCCGGCGGCGGTTTCCGAAGACCCAGGAGCGCCGGAAATGCTGACGGGCTTGCTACGACGAGCATCCATTTCAGAAGAGCACCGTACCTTGATGGCTATGGTGGTCAAAGGGGTTCTATCCGCGAAGAGTGGATTGAACGAGGCCTTCACGAGCCTTCTAAGAGGTTTTGAGGTTTGTGATGTACCTTTGTTAATTGAATTTTATTGACAGAATGCACCTGTTGTATATGCAGTAGCCCCCGAGACTCGGATTGTCTTCCGAAGGAAGCGATCGGAGGATCAAAGAGATATGCTCAGGTATTAACCTTGGGTTAATTTGAAATACAGGTTGCTTCCCCTCCTGTGGCTGTCCTTAATACAGAAGTGGCCGGACTGCAGCGAAAGCTGGATATTGCGGAGGATGATGTTGCATTGACGACTCGCAAGGTATGTATTTCGAGCATTCTTTACACCGGTATTCTTGACGCGGGAAAGAGATTTATATAAAATGTGCATGAACTACAGATGGTGTTGCCGCCTTGGAGGCTCTTCGGGCGGAGCTAATCCGGGCCAAGGAGCGGGCCCGATTTAGTGATGCTGCTGCTGAAGGAGCATCGGTTGAACTGAAGGTCGAACAAGCTGCGCAATGCCAGGGCGAGGAGAAGGTATCCATGATGACACTCGCTTTGGAGAATGCTACTGGCCGCTGCGAATTTCTTGAGAAGGAGAATAAAGCCTTAACGACTGAACTAGACAAGGCCCGACAAGAGGCAATAGAAGCGCGATCAGAGTCCAGAGCACTCCATGAGGAGGTTCGGCAGGCGAAAGAGATAGTCGCTGGAAAGCCTTTTCCGCCACAGACTAAGTTCGGCGACCCGGACTATGCTTAGCTGAACCAAGTGTGGAGTTCTCCAGATGAGTATTTGGACTTGCTGAAGAGTTCTTCTGATGCAGCGCGATATTACCAAGCGCGAGCTAGATATGCAACGAAGAAGCTTTTTTGGTCATAGTTCGGCGCGTTGAAGCGCCCGCTGCTGCTCAATGAACAGATATCCCAATGGGTCGAACTTCCTAGGGTATCTGGCGCTGCCATGAAGGATGTTATAATCCGGTTGTGGCCAACTGAGCCTGCGCAGAGTAGCTATTTCGGATTGGTGCAGAAGCTTGTCGATGCGGTGCCGCGAATCGATGTTGCGAAGCGATCGGCGTGCATTGAAGGTGCACGGATGGCCCTTGCCCGAGTCAAGACATTCTGGGGAAAGATGAAGGCCATCGACGTTGCAACGAAGGGTTCGCCTGAAGGCAAGGACCGTCCGGAACCGGAGCGTTATTTTCAAGACGTCCTGGAGGCCGCTCGCTTGATAGAGGGTCAATGCTCTAAAAACATAATGTTTGAGTGAGGTGTATGATGATTGTAAAAGACAATTTTATAGTTAATCTATTTATGTTTTGCTCGAAAAGCTTGAATTCCTCCTGTGTGGTCGTTTTAATATAATCTGAAAGTTTTCCAGTCATCGGCTTCAGCCCCCTCGTAGGAAGTACGGGGGTGTTCGGAAAAGCATCTAATCACTCTTTATCCAACGTCTTGGTCCATGAAGGAGGTGATAATGCGGCGAACCAGGCAATCCGACTATAAGGCGTTAACACTTTCACTTAACCATAGGAGTTTTATGGTGGGGCTACGACATAGCCCCATGGTGTGTATGCGGCGTGTGGTGCCTTGCATATATGATCTCAAAAAGATCCCTCGTGTTACATGGAGAATCGCTAAAGATTCCAATAAGTCGTCAAGTGGTTGACCAGCTCTCGCCGCATCATGACAGTCAGTTTTTGGCTTTTTCTACTGAGGTGCTCATTCGGTTTAGGCCAGGGCACAATCGCAGTAGTTCTCCATTTACTACCCTAGCCGATAGAGCGGAACGTAGGGTAGCAAACACAGGAGCCGGGCAACCCAACTATTGACCCAAGACAATGATTCGGAGCTGATGCATATAAGGCTAAACTTGCTACGCCGAAGTACGCTATAGAGCTGTTTGGACTTTTACTGGCAGCTCATTCATTCCCATGCCGAACCCTGGCAGGGTATGCCGAGGTGCATCTGCTGAGCAGCCGTTAAGGCCATACTTATTGTTTAAAGAGTATGAAAGATCGGTTTGGATGAGACTTACTGAGAATGGAGCGAGGTGCCAATGATAAATTTATGTATATATATAATAAAAAGAGAGAAACCACAGACATGGCTATTTGACATGCTCGGGGTCGGGATCAGAGGAAAGAGGGCATAGTACAGGATCGGAATAAAGAGTGTGGTCCAAAAAATGTTATTTTGGACCTCCTGTCGCACGTCTGCGTCGCGCGTCCTCACAGAGGGGAATCCTTAACGGAAGAAGCCCCTTAGGTGAGCATACGGATCCGAAATCCGATAGAGTCCGTTGCAGATGCTATCCAGCTGGTCACCTGTTCTTTAGGGATGATACAGAAAAATAAGGTAAACGGATAAAAATGTTACGGGAATGCTTGTAGGGTTGTCTGTATTGTGCTTCCGCCGATGCCCATGGTATCTTGAGTGTGTAGTGATGTGCGCGTGGTGCAAATTTTGCCAGTACAGTACGTGGGTGGCGGAAGACGAACTGCTATTCGCGTCCCTGAAGTGGTCGAACGTCGGAGGGAAAATGTTTCTGGCCCCTGGCGTTCTGCTGGTGTCGTGGAATTGTCACGGCAGATGTCCTTAGTGTCAGGACTTAGTCGTGAGGCCAACGCATCTATGTGGTAGCTTGAGAGGGGTTGAGCGGAATCGAGAGATGCAACATAAGACAAGGATTTAGACAGCTTCGGCCCCGGGAAATATCATCCAGTAATAACCCTACATGCTGTTTGTGGCTAGATCTCATTATGCTCATGAGGGAGTCGCCGCATAAGTCGGCTCCCCTTTGTGTCTAGCCCTAGAGATTATTTTCTGTCCCTCTTTGGGGAGCCCTGCCCCTCCTTATATATGTTAAAGGGGCGGGTTACATGTGGAGTCCTAGTAGGACTAGGAATAGTCTACCCTTTCCCACAAGTTGAATACAACTCCGAGTCTTGCTTCCCCATAAAGGAAATATTCGTCATCTCTTTCCTCTTAAGCCGACCCACCAGAGTATAAGCCGGCCTGCTGGGCCTTGGGCCTTGTCGTCCGTCTGATCCGCCCGCCGGGTCTCCAATGAGTCACAATGTCCAGGCGGGTTACATGTAAACCGCCAATGAGTCGTCAAGTTCCAGCCAGGTCTCTGGTGAGTCGCCAAGCCCGGCCGGGTCATGATTCCGGCCGGGTCATACCACGGGGTATATCCCCAACATTAGCCCCCAGTTTAATTTGGATTTATCCATGTTAAACTGATCCTGTAAAATAAACATAAGAACAAACTTGATAGGTTGTGCTTTGGGTTAAATATTTTCCTGAACCGGCACCTGATCATCTTTAAGTCCTTGTCATTTCTTCTTGGATGTATACTCAAAGATCTTATAGCAAATCTCTTTTAACAGATATGTCCAAACCTTGCCAATGCAAAAAATCCAGATACTTCTTTTAAGAAATCCGGGTCAATAGGCCAGCTTCACAGCGAATTTGCAGACATTGGTATCTTATAGAGAAATATTGTAATAAATGATCCACTTGAATCGGCTTCCAAAGTGCCGGCTTAAAAAATATTGGTCTTGAAAAACTTATCTGACTTTCGGCCGGCTTGTAGAACTTGTCGGTTTATCATTTCCAAAATATTCGGTTTGTAAATATTGATAGCACCGGGTCATAATTGTTGCCGACACCGGGTCATAGTTATTGGTAACGACGGGTCAATATGGTTTACTCAAAACTGAGAATTTGAAGATTTTTCTCCCTTATATCCATATTACCTGTAGCCCCCAAGTCTTGAGCAGAAACAAAGTGATGACTTAAGGCTTGCTTCAATATAAATACTGCCACTTTGAAGAAATCCATGTTGTTCATCTTAGTCACTAGTAAAGACTGAATACTCCATATATGTAGCCCCCAAGTGTCGGGTTGTTATGCAATAATGAGCAGGGACTTTATAAATATGATCATATAGACTTGAACAACAACGTATAGCCCCCAAGGGCCGGCTTAGTAAGATAACACTGAGCTGGGACTTTATTATACTTCTTTGAAAAGAACATCATATGATGTAACCCCCATCATGGGGTTTGAACCCACATCCACAAGGTTAAGAGCTTTGTACTTTACCAACTGAGTAGTGGACCCTTCAATATAATGAAATAAAACTTATGTACCTTGAATTGTTGACAGGAGCAATTGGTAGCCCCCAAGGGCCAGCTCATTATGATGTGATGAGTCGGGTCTTCAATAAGGCCAGTAAAATTGTCTTTGCATTAGCCCCCAAGTGCCATGGTGCATGCTGGCAGTGACATGGGACTCGCATATTTGATATAATCTCAAACTGAATAATGTAGCCCCCAAGTGCCGGGTTGTAAGCCTGCAGCAACTCGGGACTATTCTTTCCATTGTAGAATAAATCATATCCATTGATAAAATAATAGCCATTGCGCCAAAGGGACTTTGAATACCTTATCTGTTGACAAGTAAATCCGGAGTTTAAATACCTGACCGCTCTTGGCTGATGGCGATTTAATATGCCTCCATTGTAAGCCGGAATTTTTATAACCCGGAGGCTTATAGCCTTTGAGAAAAATCAAGAATTGATAACCTCGTTGAGACACCAATTTCAATCTTTGATGATGGGCTGGAACTTAATCATTTATGTAAGTCATAGCTCTATAAATCCTGCACAGAGTTTAAACAACATATGCCCTGGCGACTTAACGTCAAAAACCAGGGCGGGTAACTACTCAAATGTAGTATTATCCTGCACACAAGTAAATCACAAGATCCCCTGGCTGTTTATCGCAGGGCGGATCATAATATCCCACATATAACCATTGTGATATTTAATTTGTATTGTCGGTTTACATGACATGTGCAGTAAGGGTGATAACCCAATCCTTAGAAGCCAATACTTCCAAATATATGATGATTGTCATGTGCTGGCGACTTATCATCCAAAGCCAAGCCGGGTTTAAACGAAACCACACTTATATGCTTCAGATATGAGCAAAAAGTATCAAAATCCAAAAGATTGTTTGCAAAAACTTAAACCAAATAAAAATTTAGGTTTCTGATTCGAATATGATCAGTAAACCGTTCCAAAGGGGTTAAGCTAGGATTCAAATATGATCATGTAGCCCCTAGTGGCTTTGGTGTTGCGCCGATCAAGAGGGTACCGACAACTATGTTCTCTTTGGTTCGAATACGACCTATGTTTGAACAGGAAGCCCCCAAATGACCTTGAGAGGTTTTTAACGACCCTGATTCGAATACGATCCAAGTCGGATCCAAAAGGGGTTAAGCTATGATTCGGATACGATCAAGAAGCCCCCTAGCGAGTTTGGCTTTGCGCCGATCAAAAGGATTACGACAGCTATGTTCTCTTTGGTTCGAATACGACCTATGTTTGAACAGGAAGCCCCCAAATGACCTGTAAAGGTGGCTACGAGCTGGATCAAAGGGTAATCATAGCTTAGCTTAATAAGCCGGAAGCCCCCAAGTGATATATTTCTGAGTTGTGCTCGCCGGGTGCCTATGTTTAAGTTGTGTTGTGCAACAAACTCTCTTTGGTCCCTGTAATTTCTGAAAACTCTAACTTGAGCCGGATTGTAAACCGAAGCATCATTGTGAGCCGGAAATTTTCTGACGGCTTTTAAACTGGTAATATTTACTGAGCCATGGCATCATAGCCCCCGAGTCTCAAGGCGACTTGAGGAGTTGGCTTTGAGATTCTTTACAATTAACCATGATATAGACCGGTTTGAATCCTGTATGGGACAACTTGCAAACTAGAGTAATTGCTCCTTTAAAGAAAGCAATATATAATATAAAAAATATGCTGGATGGATTTCACCTGATACGTCATGCCAGTGATTATCCACCGCAGAGTTGATGATCACCACGGTGAAGCTGAAATTGACCATGGCCGAGCTGGCTGCGGTGCTGTAAGCCGGTGCGGACGGGGAGAGTCGGTAGCAGCGTTGTAAGCCGGTGCAGACAAGAGAGTCGGCCACGGTGTTGGAAACGGTACGGATGCAGATAAGTCGGCCATGGGCACGGACAATGAATCAATCGCGTGTGTTGATGTAGCGGGGGTGGCAACTTTGCGCAGGACGAGCACTAGTGCAAAAATAATATTTGCTCCCGCCACTTTTGCGACACCCTATTGTAAGGAATAATTGTCATGCGAAAAATTATCATAAATCAAGTAATTGTTCTTTGATGAAAATAATATGTCTTAATAAAATATACTTAGAGGGATATCATCTGATTCATCCAAACGATAAATGACCCGTCCAACACTGCAGACCGCAAATCGCCATGGCGGCTCAGTCAGACCGAAGATTCAATATAGCCCGGGTGGCTCAACACAGCAGAGGCGGCTTAATGCGGCCCCGGCAGCTGAACATAGCGGCGAAGCGGTAGAGTGTTTGAGACGGCGGAGGTGGAGACTCGAACAGCTTGAAACGAACGCGACTCGACCCGGGGCAGGTGGCGGCTCATCGTGTGACGGCGACTCTCTGATGGCAGATTAACATGGGGAGGCTCTCCGGTGGCAGAGGTAAGCGGGCCCGTGGGGGTAGCTTCAGCAATTCAGAGCAGCGGCAGAGCCAGGCGGGTCATAGCGTGGCGACTCGGGAGATGAACTTTGATGATTGTGTGATCGACGACATGCAATCTGGCTGCGACATAAAAAATCATATTGGTCCGGCCTAACATGTTCAGCACAGTACTCCGTCCGTTCTGCTGCTCCATACTTATAGTGCCGCAATTTAGCAGAGGCGGCTCAGGGTGCAGCGGTCCAACGCCATGGCTATGCGCAGCCGGGGCAGCCGTCTTGGGAAATAAATCAGAGCAATAGCTGGTCAGCAGCTGGCGGCTCGTGGCAGTAGAGCAACGGTTTAACGAAACCGCAACAGCTCAAGCGCAGTCCGTTGGTGATGGAAGAGGAGCTCGGGCGTAGGTCACAGTCAGCGTGAATGGGTCGGCAGCGAGCTGATCCAGGGCGGCGCGTAGCCCGCGAAGCGCCTGGACGGAACAGCGACAAACAGCTTGGCCCTGCTGTGGTTGAGGTGGATCGTTGAGCAACTTAGAGTCCAGCAGAGGTGGAGCTGGGTGACTTTGAGGAAAAAGTAGAAGACGACTGAGGCAGATGACTCGGAGCTGGATGTAATGATGGCTTGCAGCTGCGGGTTTTACTCGGGATGAACTGGCGGCGGTGTATATAATATTTTCCAAAGACTTTCCTCCAAGCACAGTCTTCTTCTTGTTTTATTTTGCCTTCAATCATATACAAGGAACAAAAGTAAGAGCAATGCTACACGGACGAGAGTGGTCGCACGATTTGTGCACAAGTAGCGCTCCGTAGATGAATTGACTCTTGCTCTTCACGTGAAGGTGGCAGCAACAACAGTTAATATTCTCAGGTGTGTCCCCTCCGCACAAAAAACCAGGTTCCAGGGGCGCCTTGGGTACAACTATGGGGTCAATCTGTTTCTCAATAAACAAAGGCATTTTAGACCCGTACTTTGGTAGAAAATATCAGCGGTGCGCGGGCCCATCTAACAGCTGCACGGAAGCGGTTTGTCGCATTGATCGGACTGAGTTTTGTGGCAACCGCCTAACAATCGGACCCGGCCGTCGAATCCGTAGAAAAATTCACTAATGACTGCGGTGGATTCCTGTAGTATATTGTGCGCAGCAGAAACGCTCCTGTCGATCTCGGCGACTTGCGGAAAATAAACAATTCGCAGCCTTACTTCTCTTGAATTTTAAATCTCAGACTAACAATCTGGCCGATGAACTCAACTAATGTAAACCCTTTCAAACTGGTTTTTCTTCATCGGAAAATTGCAAGATCCTCGATTCCTAGGAGAGATCCCTCCAAGAACTCAACACTACCGTGCGCAAGCCCCACGGTGGGCGCCAACTGTCGTGGAATTGTCACGACAGATGTTCTTAGTTTCAGGACTTAGTCGCGAGGCCAACGCATCTATGTGGTAGCTTGAGAGGGGTTGAGCGGAATCGAGAGACGCAACATAAGACAAGGATTTAGACAACTTCGGGCCCCGGGAAATATCATCCGGTAATAACCCTACATGTTGTTTGTGGCTAGATCTCATTATGCTCATGAGGGAGTCGCCGCATAAGCCGGCTCCCCTTTGTGTCTAGCCCTAGAGATTATTTTATGTCGCTCTTTGGGGAGCCCTGCCCCTCATGCATGTTGAAGGGGCGGGTTACATGTGGAGTCCTAGTAGTACTAGGAATAGTCTATCCTTTCCCACAAGTTGAATACAACTCCGGGTCTTGCTTCCCCGTAAAGGAAATATTCGTCATTCCTTTCCTCTTAAGTTGGCCCACCAGAGTATAAGCCAGCCCGCTGGGCCTTGGGCCTTGTCATCCGTCTGATCCGCCGGCCGGATCGCCAGTGAGTCACAATGTCCAGGCGGGTTACATGTAAACCGCCATGTCCGGGCGGATCGCCAGTGAGTCATCAAGCTCCAGCCAGGTCTCTGGTGAGTCGCCAAGCCCGGCCGAGTCATGATTTCAGTCGGGTCATACCGCGGGGTATATCCCCGACAGCTGGCGAGCCGATCCGTCGTCTTTATCGCCTGGCGGCCTCCTCCCCTTATTATCAGCGTTAAGCTTGCCTGCCTGCTTGAAGACCCAATAGTTTCGGTTAGTATGATTAGCTGGCCTATCAGGGTGACCGTGAATATGACAAGGTCGGTCCAATATCCTGTCCAGGGTGGATGGTTCATCCTGGTTTGCCTTTAGTGGCTTCTTCCGTTGACCGAGCTTCGGATTGTGAAATCCGGCGTGCACCGCTGTGTCACGTATATTACTGCGACTGTTGTGTTCAGTTCGTCGTGGCTTGCCATTGCCATATCGGATTTCGAAAGTGCTCGGGCCGCTGGCGTCGTTGCTTTTATGAGCAAGCCAGTTGTCTTCTCCCGCGCGGAAGCGGGTCATTAGAGCGGTAAGGGCTGCCATGGATTTGGGTCCTTCTTGGCCGAGGTGACGCGCTAGCCATTCATCCCGGACACTATGTCTGAAGGCCGCAAGGGCTTCTATGTCCGGACAGTCGACAATTTGGTTCTTTTTGACTAAGAACCTGGTCCGGAGCTCCCTGGCTGACTCGTCGGGCTCCTAGATAATGTGACTTAAGTCATCGGCATATAATGGCCGGACATATGTTCCTTGGAAGTTGTCTCGAAAGGCGTCTTCCAAATCTTCCCAGTTGCCAATAGAATTTTCTGGCAAACTGTTTAGCCAGTATCGATCTGGCCCTTTAAGCTTGAGAGGTAAGTATTTAATGGCGTGGAGGTCATCTCCGCGGGCCATGTGAATATGGAGGAGGTAATCCTTGATCCATACCGCGGGATCTGTTGTTCCATCGTATGATTCGATGTTAATGGGTTTAAACCCGTCTAGAAATTTTGCTCCATGATAACCCACAAGTATAGGGGATCGCAATAGTTTTCGAGGATAGAGTATTCAACCCAAATTTATTGATTCGACACAAGGGGAGCCAAAGAATATTCTCAAGTATTAGCAGATGAGTTGTCAATTCAACCACACCTGGAAACTTAGTATCTGCAGCAGAGTGTTTAGTAGCAAAGTAATATGATAGTGATGGTAACGGTAACAAAAGAGTAATGAAAGCAAGGTAATGTTTTTGGTATTTTGTAGTTATTATAACAATAGTAATGGGAAAGTAAATAAGTGTAAACCAGTATATGGAAAGCTCGTAGGCATCGGATCAATGATGGATAATTATGCCGGATGTGGTTCGTCATGTAATAGTCATAACATAGGGTGACACAGAACTAGCTCCAATTCGTCAATGTAATGTAGGCATGTATTCCGAATATAGTCATACGTGCTTATGGAAAAGAACTTGCATGACATCTTTTGTCCTACCCTCCCGTGGCAGCGGGGTCCTAATGGAAACTAAGGGATATTAAGGCCTCCTTTTAATAGAGAACCGGAACAAAGCATTAGCACATAGTGAATACATGAACTCCTCAAACTACGGTCATCACCGGTAAGTATCCCGATTATTGTCACTTCGGGGTTAACGGATCATAACACATAATAGGTGACTATAGACTTGCAAGATAGGATCTATAACTCTCATATATTGATGAAAACATAATAGGTTCAGATCTGAAATCATGGCACTCGGGCCCTAGTGACAAGCATTAAGCATAGCAAAGTCATAGCAACATCAATCTCAGAACATAATGGATACTAGGGATCAAACCCTAACAAAACTAACTTGATTACACGATAAATCTCATCCAACCCATCACCGTCCAGCAAGCCTACGATGGAATTACTCACGCACGGCGGTGAGCATCATGAAATTGGTGATGGAGGATGGTTGATGATGACAACGGTGACGAATCCCCCTCTCCGGAGCCCTGAACGGACTCCAGATCAGCCCTCCCGAGAGGTTTTAGGGCTTGGCGGCGGCTCCGTATCGTAAAACGCGATGGTTTCTTCTCTCCTATTTTTTCTCCCCGAAAGCAGTTATATAGAGTTGGAGTTGGAGTCGGGAGGTCTCCAGGGGGCCCACGAGGTAGGGGGCACGCCCTAGGGGGGCGCCCCCCACCCTCGTGAGAAGGGTGTGGGCCCCCTGGTCTTCATCTTTGGCGAGGATTTTTTATTATGTATTGTAAGATATTACGTGGAGTTTTAGGTCATTCCGAGAACTTTTGTTTTCTGCACATAAAACAACATCATGGCAATTCTGCTGAAAACAGCGTCAGTCCGGGTTAGTTCCATTCAAATCATACAAGTTAGAGTCCAAAACAAGGGCAAAAGTGTTTGGAAAAGTAGATACGTTGGAGACGTATCAACTCCCCCAAGCTTAAACCCTTGCTTGTCCTCAAGCAATTCAGTTGACAAACTGAAAGAAATAAAGAAAAACTTTTACAAACTCTGTTTGATCTTGTTGTTATAAATATGTCAACCTAGCATTGAAGTTTTCAGCAAAGATTATAACTAACCATATTTGCAATAATTCTCAGGTCTCATGTTTACTCATATCAATAGCATAATCAACTAGCGATCCATAATAATAAATCTCGGATGACAACACTTTCTCAAAACAATCATAATATGATATAACAAGATGGTATCTCGCTAGCCCTTTCTGAGACCGCAAAACATAAATGCAGAGCACCTTTAAAGATCAAGGACTGACTAGACATTGTAATTCATGGTAAAAGAGATCCAATCATAGTCACACCCAATATAAATTAAAAGTAATGAATGCAGATGATAGTGGTGCTCTCCAACTGGTGCTTTTTAATAAGAGGGTGATGACTCACATAAAAGTAAATGGATAGGCCCTTTGCAGAGGGAAGCAGGGATTTGTAGAGGTGCTAGAGCTCGGTTTTGAAATAGAGGTGAATAATATTTTGAGCGGTATACTTTTATTGTCAACATAACAACCAAGAGATGGCGATATCTTCCATGCTACACACATTATAGGCGGTTCCCAAATAGAATGGTAATGTTTATACTCCCCCTCCACCAACAAACATCAATCCATGGCTTGCTCGAAACAATGAGTGCCTCCAACATACATCAGGTCCCAGGGGGAGTTTTGTTTGCAATTATTTCTAATTTAGTTTGCATAAAGCATGGGACTGGGCATCCCGATGACCAGCCATTTATCTCGTAGTGAGGAGCAGAGTCCACTCCTCTTGAGAATAACCCTCCTAACATGGAAGATACAGACGGCCCTAGTTGATACATGAGCCATTCGAGCATACAAAACAGGATATTTATTTGAAGGTTTAGAGTTTGGCACATACAAATTTACTTGGAACGGCAGGTAGATACCGCATATAGGAAGGTATAGTGGACTCATCTGGACTAACTTTGGGGTTTAAGGGATTGGATGCACAAGCAGTATTCCCGCTTAGTACAGGTGAAGGCTAGCAAAAGACTAGGAAGCGACCAACTAGAGAGCGACAACATCCATGTACATGCATTAAAATTAATAAACATTGGATGCAAGCATGAGTAGGATATAATCCACCATGAACATAAATATCATGAAGGCTATGTTGATTTGTTTCAACTACATGCGTGAACATGTGCCAAGTCAAGTCACTTAAATCATTCAGAGGAGGATACCACCCTATCATACCACATCATAACCATTTTAATAGCATGTTGGCACGCAAGGTAAACCATTATAACTCATAGCTAATCAAGCATGGCACAAGCAACTATGATCTCTAATTGTCATTGCAAACACGTTTATTCATAACAAGCTGAATCAAGAACGATGAACTCATCATATTTACAAAAACAAAAGAGGTCGAGTTCGTACCAGCTTTTCTCATCTCAATCAGTCCATCATATATCATCATAATTGCCTTTCACTTGCACGACTGGACGATGTGAATAATAATAAGATTGCACGTGCATTGGACTAAGCTGGAATCTGCGAGCATTCAGTAAACAAGAGAAGACAAAGCAATATTGTCGGCGTTCTGGGAATGGGGGTCCCCAGACTTGCCTGCCTGCGGCCTGTGGCGTGGCTCAAAGGGGGCCCAGCATGGCCCATCCTCATCAACACAAGACTCAAGACCCTCGCGAGGGGCCAAGCCTCGCGGGGCGGACGATGTGGAGCTTACTTAGGCGCGGCCTCATCAGGCTGGCTCACGAGGGGGCGGAGAAATCAAGGCGAGGTACCTCGCGAGGTGCCCGTGACGCAAGCCGTGACGACTCAGGGCGCCAGGCGGGTGCCAGCCCACACAGCGTCCTCCTTTCCTCTTTGGTGCAAAGGGGGCAAGCGCATCCGCGGAGTACCGAGGCATCAGGCAAAGGTTGCCATTTCGGTGCAACGAGACCAAGACCAGGAGGACTACGAGATGGAGGTCACCGTGGAGCCCAAGACGGCGTCATCACCAGAGCTTTGCGCAGGCGAAGATTGCTTTTGTCAGGATAGCTGATCTTGCTGTCCCCCTTCAAATTAGCCCGCCATTGTTGGCTCCCTTCCCGCTCGATATTTGGGAAGAGGACTAGGGCCTCTATAAATAGGACCAGCCACCCACATAACAAGGGGGGCCGGCGAGTGAGAGTAAGTTAGAAGGGGTCGAAAAGAGAGGAAGGGGGAGCTCGATAGAGAGGTTGGAAGCATAGAGAGAGAGAGAGAGAGAGAAAGGTGGCTGAACTCCTCCCAGCAGTTCATCGCCCCAGCCAAGAACAGACCCTCGCGAGGCTGTTCTTCCTTGTATTGTTCATCATCATCAGCCCCAAGAGGCAATCCACCCACCACACACTGGAGTAGGGTATTACACCACAACGGTGGCCCGAACCAGTATAAACCTTGTGTCTCTTGTGCAGTTCTTTCAGTAGTCTAGATCTTTGCGAGATGGGGAGGTAGAAGGCGTAATATTTGCGCGCACCCCAGAGTTCGAACCTTAAGGGTCTGCCGGAACCCGAAATCCGACATTTGGCGTGCCAGGTAGGGGTGCGCCGAAATTCGTCTTCTACCGCCTCGTTCTCCTCCGACCGTCGCGTCCATGTCCGACGCTCGTCGGGCCCGCGCCGAGCGCTGGGCCGCCATTGCTTCCCGCGTCGCCCAGACGGCACCCGTCGGCGGACGTCCTCATCGTTCCCCGTCACCCGCCATCAACGCCGCCACTGGCCCGGCGGGGGGCGAGCAGCAAGCGTCGTCTCAGCATCCATCCGTGCGGCAAGACGGCCGCACCGCTACTCCATCGCTCACACCAGCTGGTTCTTCGTCCCGCGCGCTCCGCGCACCCTTGGAGGCTCGAGCTGCGCTCATCGCGGCAAACGAGCTCCTGCACTACCGTCCCGTCGACGACGTCTACGAAGAGTGGCTCGACCGCGTCGCCGAGCTCGTCCGCGCCGCAGGGGGCTCTCCCGCACCGTCCATTCCGCTGCGCCGCACCCCGCCCCGCGCGGGCAACGAAGCTCCAGGGGCGTACCAGCCGCCTCCTCTCCAAGAAGACGCCATGGCTCCAAGGCGCGTGGCCCCTGGGCGGAACCCGCTCCGCCAGGTGCCAGCACAGCAAGAACGGAGCCGCCAAGAAGTCCCTCACCCGCAAGGAGCTGCCCGGGCGCTCCCTGCTCCGGTACGCCGCGACCCTGCTCCAGCTCCGGCATGCCAAGACCCCGCGCTTCTCCTAGCTGCAGCGCGTGGGGAGCCTCAAGACCGAGCTCTCCACCAGCCGAAGCCTTTCGTGGCCACCACAGGCTGCCGTGCCTACACCACCGAGCTGCGTAGCGTCCCGTGGCCCGGCAAGTTCAAGCCAGACCTGCCTCCTCGTTACGACGGCACGACTGACCCTGCAGAGTTCCTCCAGCTCTATGAGCTGGGCATCGAAGCTGCCAGCGGGGACGAGAAGGTCATGATGAACTGGTTCCCCATGGCGCTCAAGGAAGGAGCTCGCACCTGGCTCCTGAATCTGGCTCCAGGCACGATCTCTTCCTGGGACCAGATGCGCACCCGCTTCATCGCCAACTTCCAAGGTACTCGCGACCGGCCACCCACCGTGAGCGACATGCGCCGCATCAAGCAACAACCCGGAGAGACCCTGCAAAAGTACATCCAGCGCTTCAACAGCGCGCGCCTCAAGATCCCCAAGGTGTCCGAGGAGGCCATCATCTCAGCCTTCTCCGATGGTGTGCGCGACGTCAAGATGAAGGAGGAGCTGGCGATGCATGAAGACCTGTGCACTTCCCTGGAGCTGTTCAACTTGGCGACCAAGTGCGCCAGGGCTGAGGAGGGACGCCTCTCCCTCCTCGAGCTGCCTGCCGCAGACCCAGAAGAGAAGAAGCCCAAGGCCAAGGACGTGAAGCGCAAGGGGGCTGCTGTGCTCGCAGCAGAACCAGACACCAAGCGGGGCAAAGATCTGCCTGAGTCCTCTAGGGGCAGCTGGTACTGTGTGTACCACGACCTCCACACCCACAACACCAACGAATGCCAAGAACTCCGCGCCGTGCGAGAAGGAAGGATCGGCCGTCGTCCCGACCGCGCCGATCGGGGCTACGGCCGAGGAGGAGGAAGAAACGCAGGACGCTGGGAAGACCGCGGCCCGCGCCCAGGGTGGCACAATCAACCTCGCGAGGATCGCTGGCGAGACCTCCCTCGCGAGGGGGACTGGAGGGATCAGCCTCGTGAGGATCGCCCACAGGGCCACGTAGGCCTCCCTCCACTGCCGCCTCAGCCAAGGAGGAACGAGGACCGCCATCAAGACGAGGGGGCTGGGGGCTTCCAGGAGCCACGCGCAATCGCCTGCATCCTGGGCGGAGCTCAAGCCCCAGCCTCCCAACGCATCTTCAAGCAGTTTGCCCGCGAAGTGAATGCAGTCCTCCCCAGGATTGAAGCAATGCGCCCTCTCAGGTGGTCGGCCTGCGTCATCACATTCAGCTCAGCAGATCAGCTCAAGTGTGCGGCCACAGCCAGAGTCCTACCGATGCTTTGCTCCCCAGTCATCAACAATGTACTGGTCACCAGGACCCTCATCGATGGTGGGGCAGGGCTCAACGTCCTGTCCGTGGAAATGTTCAACAATCTCCAAGTGCCCTACGACCAGCTTCAGCCAACCAAGCACTTCTCCGGAGTTACCGACGGCTCCACGGTCCCGATTGGGCAGGTCCGCCTCCCTGTCACCTTCGGGGCATGCAACAACTACCGCACCGAGCTCATCGACTTCGACGTCGCCCACATCCGCTTGCCGTATAACGCCATCCTCGGGTACCCAGCGCTGGCCAAGTTCATGGCCGTAACTCACCATGGCTACAACGTCCTCAAGATGCCAGGAAGTGGCGGAGTCATCACGGTGCCCTGTGAAGAGAAGGATGCAGTGTGTTCCCTAGAGCGAGCCTTTCAGGCCACGTCACTGGAAGACCCGAATTGCGGAAGCAGGAGGCTTCCCAAGACCAACCCCAAGAAGAAGAAGACATCGTCCGGACCGGCCCCTCGGGAGGCGGGCCCCTCAGGGCCCGCATCTGCCCAGGGGGAACCTCCTTCCATCGCATAGGAAAGCGCGCCCGACGCCCTCCTCAAGTAGGGCTCGGGGGCTCTCCCCTGGAGGGCCACCGACCTGGCCAGGGTCACGAGGGAGGCGCTTGGGCACCACATGGAGGCGTGTTTCAAATCACGTTTCCCTCAAGAAGGAGCAAGCCAAGGAAGGTCAGACCCGCGGGAGTTCGTCGACAAGGCCATTCAAGAACTACATGAATCAAGAATCATGAGGGGTTGCCTCCGTCTACCGGCTGTGGCTCCCCATCCAGGCGAGGATGGTGGGCTGCGCGTCTGCATCAACGTACCAGGGCTCAACCAAGTCGCTACGATGGAGTGCCTCTGGCCCTCGTGAGTGGGGCGCTGCGAGGGTCCGCCCCACAGCTACGTTCGCATGCCTTACGGCTTGCCGAGCGCGGTTGCTACATGCCAGCGCCTCATGAGGGGCATCATGGAGGCTTAAGAAGACAGGCGTTCCGCAGCCTTGGCGGAGATAGAGATGATTCGCGAAGAGCTACTAGTGCCTCCGGAGCCTCCCGAGGCCCCTGGGCCTGGGAGCTCGTGAGGATTGGCTTCCGCAGCCCACCGAGTCTGCCGCACCAACACCCCTTCGCCCTCGACACCCTCAGGTGACATCTTACGAGTTTCATTTCCAGCTGGGAGCGCCCTCCCAGGGCTGCATCGTTCCCAGGCCGCATGGGTCCGTCCCTGCGGTATGTATCCCTTTTATTTCATGTCGTTAGCTTGCTTTGTTGGGGGCGCCCCTCGGGCTACATCATCCCCAAGTCGCTCGGGCCAGGCCCAGCGGCATGTATCTCCCTTGCGTTTATTTCCAGTTATGCATTCGCCCATCATGCTTGGTTACTTGATGCCTGTCCACGGCACCTCTTCTTCTCCATGTCGACCACTTGCACGTTAAAGGGGGGTACCTGAGCATCGCGACTCAGGGCTCTTACTGGCTCTCCAGCCCTCACCCTCTGGCCATGTCCACGGCATTGCGACCTGGCATACCAGCAATGGCTGAGACAAGCTCGAGGGCCGGGACCCGAGGACGTAGAGTGCCGGCATCTAACCAAATTTGCAGGAACACAGCACAAGATAAGGCCCAGTGCCAGGCGCAACCCGCCTAGAGGTAGGGCCCGTGAGTCCCGCGCTGGCTCACGGGTGCCCAGATACACCTCACCTAGCCCTACCGTGCCGGCCACGTGTCAGGGCGGGGTTGTACACGCCCCGGGGGCTCCTCCCGGAGGGGAGCCCCCTCCCACGTACCAGTGGAAGCACCATGCTCTGCGCTGGCTGACGACACCGCCGAGGAGCGGCTATGCCCGTACACATGCGGAAGCGCTATGCTCCGCGCTGGTGATAAACAACTGAGGGTGCCCCCCGGGCCGCATCAACCTCAGGGAGCCCAGAGCTTAGTGTCTAGCCTCATCGCAACGCCTCCCCTCGGGAGCGCCGTGCGAGGGGGCAGGGCACGGGGGCTGCGCCTGGGTCATGCCCAGACGTACGCCACCCAGCCAGGCCCCTCGGGCCTGGTTCACCGTGCGTCTCTCCCTGAGCGGAGCCAAGGTATGAAGGCCGTTTGAGCGTCAAGGGGGACCCCTGAGCATCGCGACTCGAGAGCCTAACTGGCTCCGTAGCCCCTCACTCCTTTGGTCCCGTCCTGGTTTCCGATCGGGGCTAATGCTGGGTGAGGTACGCGCGGAGTCGGGCTCTGCAGACGTAAAATGGAAGATCCACCTACATCACACCTTCCTACTTGTTGTTCGTGCGCCAAGGGGGACTCCTGAGCATCGCTACTCAGGAGCCTAACTGGCTCCGTAGCCCCTCACTCCTTTGGTCCCGTCCTGGTTTCCGGTCAGGGCTAATGCTGGGTGAGGTACGCGCGGGGCCGGGCTCTGCCGGCGTAGAACACAAGCAAGTAGGGAAGAAAAGCATAAAATTTAAGGAATTTAAAAGCAAATATTACAGTCCATACTGTTGTCTCAATACCAACCGCGAGTTTAAACGCCTCCCCGAGGCATGATGCGTGTGCAGGAATTAAAAGCAGGGCAGGAGCAGTAGCGGAGTCACTTGGCGGCGGAGCAGCGCGGGTGGCCCCGCCTCATGGAGCAGCAGGACCGGCAGCATCCTGCTTTGACTTGGTACTGAAGGCCCGGAACTTCCCCAGCAGAGCCTCCGCGCGACCCTTCACGGCCTCGGCAGCCGCGGCAGCACCCTCGCCGCTTACTGGCTCCAACAGGCTGTCGAGGTCGGCGCTGGGGTCGCGAAGATAGATGTGGGTGAAGACCCGCGTCAGCGCAGCAGAAGACAGGACACGCGCCTCGGCCTCGCCCGTGGGGCCAAGGCCAAGGGTGACATCCTCAAGAGCACGAACCAGGAAGGGAAGCAGCTTGGCGGGGCCGTCCTCGGCGCCGGCCAGCGGGCTCTCTAGGCCACTGGCGTAGAGCATCTTCAGCGAAGCACGAGCCTTCTTCTCCATGTCTGCGAAGGCCATGCGATCCTCGGCAAGAACCTGGGCCTTGCTGTCCAGCTCAACCTTCGTCGCCTCCAGCTCTTTCCCCATCGCACCCAGGCGGTTGCGGCGCTTCTTGAGCTTGGCCTCCCGGCCCTCGATGGCCACCTCGCGAGCCTTCATGCCTTCTTCTTGCTCCTGGCGAAGATGAACCTCTTTCGCGAGCTGGTCCCGCAGGCCTTGTAGCTCGTCCTCCAGCGCCTTGCAACGATCGCGGACTTCAACCACCTCCCCTAGGGCTGCGTCACGATCAGCCTTCGTCTCAAGGACAGCCCGCCTCTCCTCGTCGCAGGCCGTCGAGGCTTGAACCAGCGACGCCCGGATCGAGGCGTCGGAGCGAATCCATCCTGAAGCCAGCTCCAAGCGCCCGGCCACCAGGCGAGGGTCGGCGCCAAGAAGATCCTGCTGCAGCCGGTCCAGTCCAGCAACAGCATGCTCCAGGACGGCAGGAGGAGTTGGAGAAACAACAGTCGGCGGAACGGGGGAAGGTGGTGATGGCAAGACCACAGCGTCCTGAGGTGGAGCCTGTTGCGCCCCAGCAGCTGAGTTGGCGGCAGTGGGCAAAGGCACCACAGGAGTCACTTGGGCCATGGGGGCTGAGCTCGCCCCAACCAGCTCGACTAGGCCTCGCGAGGACGACCGGGTAGGAGAAGCCCGCGCGCCGCGGTCACCCTCCTCCACAGGAGGAGGCGCTGCCGTGGATGGAGCCTCAGGAGCCCCGTTCGACTTCTTCGCCACGGGCACCAGCCTATTCAAGAGATGCGAACGCCAAGCCTCGGCATGGACCCCAGGAGGAACAACCCACACCTTCGTGACCCGTCGGCGCCGACGACGGCGCTGACCGCGGGGATCGGCATCGACCCCTTCGAGGCCCTCGACATGGGCATACAAGGGAAGCGGGAACCCCGGCGAAGCCCGCTCGCACCGAGGCCTCAACACCACCTGACGGTCCTCCTCGTCCCGGCCGCAAAGGGCGAGCCGTTTCTTCGGCGAGAGCGGGTCTGGTCCCTCTCGAGGGGCCTTTCCCTTCTCCGCTGCAGAGAACCGGCGAATCGGAGCCATCGCGGCAAGACGGAGCAAGGATCGGGAAGAAGGAGAAGCAAGGAGGGATGGACTGGAAGGGCACGCGCAGTTCCGAACTTATAGCCGGCGAAGGCCAACCGCCGGCCTCCACGATCGCAGGTAATCATGACACGATTTGCATGCAAGAACTTGTCCAGCCCGCGCGATCACCGAGGCGTCATGGGGAAGCGGAGACGCCCACATCCAATCAACCACCACGCGGCGCCCAAGGCCGCAGGCTGTTAGGGCCCGCGGCACTTCGCCCTTGCCCTTTCGCCTCTCGGCACGGTCAAGTCCAGGCGCGCCTTGGGCCCGGGGGCTACTGTCGGCGTTCTGGGAATGGGGGTCCCCAGACTTGCCTGCCTGCGGCCTGCGGCGTGGCTCAAAGGGGGCCTACCACGGCCCATCCTCATCAACACAAGACTCAAGACCCTCGCGAGGGGCCAAGCCTCGTGGGGCGGACGACATGGAGCTTCCTCAGGCGCGGCCTCATCAGGCTGGCTCATGAGGAGGCAGAGAAATCAAGGCGGGGTACCTCGTGAGGTGCCCGTGACGCAAGCCGTGACGACTCAGGGCGCCAGGCGGGTGACAGCCCGCGCAGCGTCCTCCTTTCCTCTTTGGTGCAAAGGGGGCAAGCACAGCCGCAGAGTACCGAGGCATCAGGCAAAGGTTGCCATTTTGGTGCAACGAGACCAAGACCAGGAGGACTACGAGATGGAGGTCACCGTGGAGCCCAAGACGGCGTCATCACCAGAGCTTTGCGCAGGCGAAGACTGCTTTTGTCAGGATAGTTGATACTTGCTGTCCCCCTTCAAATTAGCCCGCCATTGTTGGCTCCCTTCCCGCTCGATATTTGGGAAGAGGACCAGGGCCTCTATAAATTGGACCAGCCACCCACATAACAAGGGGGGCCGGCGAGTGAGAGTAAGTTAGAAGGGGTCGAAAAGAGAGGAAGGGGGAGCTCGATAGAGAGGTTGGAAGCATAGAGAGAGAGAGAGAGAGAGAGAAAGGTGGCTGAACTCCTCCCAGCAGTTCATCGCCCCAGCCAAGAACAGACCCTCGCGAGGCTGTTCTTCCTTGTATTGTTCATCATCATCAGCCCCAAGAGGCAATCCACCCACCACACACTGGAGTAGGGTATTACACCACAACGGTGGCCCGAACCAGTATAAACCTTGTGTCTCTTGTGCGGTTCTTTCAGTAGTCTAGATCTTTGCGAGACGGGGAGGTAGAAGGCGTAATCTTCGCGCGCACCCCAAAGTTCGAACCTTAAGGGTCTGCCGGAACCCGAAATCCGACAAATATGGGCTCTTTTGTCAGATAAACAATAATGCATATAAGAACCATTTCAACAATTTAATCATGGTCTTCTCCTACTGACCCCCAAAGAAAGAAAAGAAATAAAACTATTTACACGGGAAAGCTCCCAACAAGCAAAAGAAGAAGATGAAATATTTTTGGATTTTCTTTTTCATTACTACTACAAGCATGGAAAGTAAATTGATTAAAAGCTACAACTAATTTTTTTGGGTTTTTCTTAAGGTTTATTAAACACATAAGAAGAAAACATAAAAGGAAATAAACTAGCATGGATAATACAATGAAAAAGTATGAGCACCGACATCTAGCAATGAGTGTGTGTGAACATAAATGTAATGTCGGTGAGAAATACGTACTCCCCCAAGCTTAGGCTTTTGGCCTAAGTTGTTCTATGGCCACGGCTGGCCTGGCCGATATCCATAATAATAGTTGTTGGGGTCGTACTGTGATGCAGCGGCTATCACCTCCTGAGCTGCAGTGTGGCGACGAGCGGCCTCCGCTCTCCTCTCGTACTCATTTGCCTCCTCTCTGGTAATAGTATATCCTCCTTCTTGCCTGATAATCAAAGAAAGCAGGAGCAGGGAGAGTAATATGGACAGCACGGCGTCTATCAAAGATTAGTCGGTATTGGAGAGGCGATTCGTTCCTCTCGACAAAATGGTGGGAAACCATAGAATCAAAATCTAAATAAGCAGGAGGCAACTCCATGTCTCCTTCACGAACGTCTATCTCAAGAAATTTAGCTAAGTGGGTTGCATAAATTGCTCCAAAGAAATCTCCATTATGTCTATTATGATGCAAACTACGAGCTACAATGGCTCCCATATGATAAGATTGGTCTCCTGACACAACACTCCAGAGAATGCTAAGGTCAGGGACACACATGTGACATGCTTCATCCTTAGCATTTATGCACCTACCTATGAAGAGAGAAAAATAATGTATAGCAGGAAAGTGAATGCTCCCTATGGTATCTTGCGTTATATCTCTAGATTACCCTACAGTTATACTAGCAAGAAAGTTTCTAAATTCAGATTTAGGGGGATCCCTAACACTACCCCATTGTGGAAGTTTGCAAGCAAAAGTGAAATCCTCTAAGTCCATGGTATAAGATTTGTCATAAAGATCAGACATGACTGAAGGAGAATTACACGAAGATGAATACTCAAACCTCCTCACAAAAGAGCTTGTGAGCTCATGATACTGGGGGCATTTGTCTGCCTCAAAGTCCTCAAGACCGGCATTACACAAATATGCGTTGAATTCTTCTTTGATTCCCGCTTGATCCATAAAATTTTCAGAAGGCCACTCACAAGGACGCACTGGAGCGTCTCTTGGTGGCTCTTCGTCAGCATAACGCATTGCAAGCCTGGGTCCTTGCTTCTTCGAAGAACCACCTTGGAACATCTTCCTAAGCATTTTTCTTTCTCTAAAAAATTCTAAAATTTTTTAGTAACTTCAAAATAAAAGTAAACCAAACTCAATAATATTGATAGCAACCACTCCTACAAGTGCCTAGGGCCTATATCATGCATCAAAACTACTTTTGACCATATAAATTTGACATGCAAGCTCAAGAACAGGGTCACCTAAGCAGCAAAAATTTGTAATGAATAATGAACTAGAACAAAAACTAATTGGACCAATGGAGGAGTCACATACCAAGGAACAATCTCCCCAAGCAGTTTTGTGAGAGATGCTTTGAGCAAGGAGATCAAAAATGGGAGCAAAGAGGGCTGGAACTCGTGCTTGAGATGGTTTTTCATGTTTGGGGGAGGAAGAAGAAGATGATGGGTGCAGGAATAAGTGGAGGAGGGACACCGTGGGCCCATGAGGCAGGGGGCGCGCCCTAGGGGGGTGGGCGCGCCCTCCACTGTCGGTGTACAAAAAGAGGGGTACACTTTTTGTACCCCTATAACTGTGCACGGGCAGTCTGAGCCACGGGCACCACCACACCAAGCAAGGCAAGGGAGGTGAGCCAGGGTAAGACCGAGGCTCAAGAGAACTAGAACAACGCCAAGGCCAAGACCACGAAGAGCAAAGGGGACAAAACGGACTCCCCCGGCAAGATCCTTGCTGGGAGACAGTTCTAGTAGCCCCGGCAAGACCCTTGCCGCGGCGACTCGTCCCGCGCCTACGGAGCAAATCACCCTTGAGTCCACTGCCCCCAAAGGGCAAGGATTCGGGAGACATCCCCGTGGCGGCATGCAGATCTTCGTGAAGACATTCAAGATCAGATACACACTAAGGAGACGACAACCCTTGGCGGGATCCCAGTCGAGGAAAACCACAAGGCCCCCGGCAAGCGCCTTGCCGGGGATGACAGCAAGCGCCTCGGCAAGACCCTTGCCGGGGCCCCGGCAAGGCCCTTCCCGAGGACACCCGCGGGGCCACCATCAGGCCCATGCCGACTAAACCTCCACCACCGCATGCATGCAGTAGCCGACCCAACCAGCTGGGCAGGCACCTGCATGGCGGCATGCAGATCTTCGTGAAGACCCACCACTACGCCACCTCATCTACCTGCCTACCTACGTGGCATCGCAGGCGTCGCTGGCCAGGGCGCGTGTCGACACAAGAAGGAGTGGCGACGGATGAGACAGGTTTCTCCCCCGTCCCCGATAAAGCAAGGACACCTAAGCAAGACGCATTAAATGCGCCTTGTCATGTAATGCGAGGGATAACCTCGCATCACTGTACCCTTTCCACCTCCTGTGTGCCGCTGTGGCAACCCCTTTTTCTATGAAAGGAGGCCCGAGGTGACCAGGAGAAGGATTCGGCTTTTTGGAGCTCCTCACGCCCCATAGCTAGCTCAAGAACACAGATATACAATCCACCAAAGCAGGAGTAGGGTTTTACGCATCCTCGCGGCCCGAACCTGGATAAACGAACCGTGTGCTACCTTTTAGATCCGCTCTTCTCAGGACCCCGCGCCCCGCTAACCACAGTAGGGATTCTTGTGATCCCATAGGTGTCGTTCCCACCGACATCTCTGGCGCGCCAGGTAGGGGACGCAGTTGTGAGAATCGGCTTTAGCAGTTAGTTCGGCGCTTCTTCATCATCATGTCGCCCAAGAAGAAGACGACAGTGGCGGTTGGCCAGTCGGAAGCCGGACAGCCCGTCCCGACGCGGGCGAGCAGCGGACCGGTCGCAGAAAGGACCCGGGGCGCTGCTCGCGAACACCAACACCATCCCAGCAGCCGGAGTTTGGGAGGCGGCGATGTTTGTGCGCCTGGTAACGGGCCACACGTCGCCAAACCCAAAGGTGGAGCCAAGCCCTTTGCGAGTAGAGCGGAGCCTTCCAGGGTCATTGCCGCCCCGCCCGAAGACGACACAAGGGCCTCCAAGACTCCCACGCCGGCGCCAACAGCGCGCTCCTCCCAGGCAGCGCGCGACGAACGGCGTAATCACGCCGAAGATCCCGGGCGTCGCCGCGGGAAGAGCCCCGAGCGCCACTCCCGGGACGTAGAAGACCTGCCCACTCGCCGAGGCGCTGGTGAAAACGGCATGCGACCGCGGGGTCGTGAAAGAGCTCCTTCTGACATGGTAAGAAGTCGAAGCGCCTCGTGATCCGTGCAGGTTTCGCTGCCACCGACGCCAACAGAGGCCCTGGCGCGCGCGCAGTTGCTCCTCGATTTTCCTCCGGCTACGGGGAAACTCGACGAATGGAGAGCCACTATCCGAAGCCTTGTTGCGGTGGCCAACAAAGATGAACCAAGTCCGGTGAGGCCCCCGGGTCGACGCTCCGATGGACTCCCGCGGACCAGTGGCGGAAAAGCCAGCGGCGCCGCGACCACGGTGCATTCACCTCTTCCCCATCCGGTGCCGCGGATGCCGGCTCGTCGCGACGTCGCGGGCGACGACATCTCCATAGCATCGTCTGACCCGCGGACCCACTGTGACCAGCACCAAGTTCTTCGGGAACGAGCCCATGAAGACGCTCGAACCACTATCGAGCGTTGGCGCGGAGCGCGCCACCAGTCAGACAGGCGAGCAGGGCCTGCTGTGAACCACCCGGCCCCGGAGAGCCCTGGAGGCCTACCTTACGAGGTAGGATGTCCGGCTTTTACCCGTGAGCTGCGGCAGTTCTAGTGGCCCACTCACCGCACCTTCAAACCTGACGTTGGCAAAAAGTACAACGGCAAGACTCACCCATCTGAGTTCCTCAGCATCTACACCATCGCGATGCAAGCCGCCGGAGCCCGCGACGATAAGGTGCTTGTGAATTACTTTCCATTGGCTCTTAAACCCAACACCATGTCGTGGTTGATGCACTTGCCGGTAGACTCTATTTCCTCCTGGTCGGATTTGTGCCATGAGTTTGTGGGCGCCTTTACTGGGGGTCACCAAGCCCATGGCCAAGCAAGCGACCTGCATGTCATTCCCTAGAAGGGAGGCAAGAGTCTGCGCAAGTATATACAGAGGTTCAGCCGGGTACAGTACAATATCCCTGATGTTCACCCTGCCGCCATCATCAGCGCGTTCCATCAGAACGTGCGTAACCGCAAGATGCGCGAAGAACTGGCAATGAACAAGGTGAAAGATGTGGCAGAACTCTATGTTCTTGCTGACAGATGTGCCCGAGCTGAAGAGGGAAGGAAGTACCCCGGCGAAGATGTCGGCGTGGAAACCGACTCCTCAGATGAGGATACTGCCACCCCGACGAAGAAAGGTCGGCGCCGTAACAGGAAGCGCAAAGGTAAGACTGTGCTTGCCGTCGAGGGATCTGACGATGCCGGCTCCGCCAAGAAAACCAAGGAAGATGACCCCGGCAAGGAAATTGCCAGATGTGTCGCCTGCCGGACCTTGGCGGCTGCCGAGAAGCTAGGAAACTCCGACAAGCAATACTGCAAGATCCATCGCACCAAAGGCCATGATCTCCAGAACTGCCGACAGGTTGAGCTCCTTGCTGAGAAGTAGAGGGCTGAATATGAGAGGCGGGACAAGGAGAAAGGCCAGGATGGTGCTGAGGGGTCCGGCAAGAAGCATAACGGCCAGGCGGGCCGTCGCAGCAAAGATAAACAGCAAGAAAGGCCCGCCCGAGGCCGTGACAAAAAGGCAGAAGACAATGATCACGAAGAGGATGATGAGTCTGGTGACCAAGAATTTCAGAAGGCTACAGAGGCCATGTGCGTCGATGGCGGCGCCTCGCTGCATACCTCTCACCGCCAGCTTAAACAGTGGGCGCGTGAGATTACAGCGGCGGAACCGTCGTTTGATGCCTAAAGGCCGCTGAAGTGGTCCAGCACACCTATCATCTTTGACACTGAGGATCACCCTGATCGCACTACTACAGTCGGGTGCTTGCCATTGTTGGTTTCACCAACAATACGCAACCTCAAGGTGACAAAGATGCTAGTCCATGGGGGGGCGGTTTGAACTTAATCTCGCCTGCCGTGATCGAGAAATTGCAGATTCCTGATGAAGACCTCGAAGAGACGGGCACGTTTCAGGGGGTCAACCCGAGAAGAAGTCAACCAAAGGGAAAGGTCACATTGCCCGTGACTTTTGGGAGTGATCTGAACTACAGGACAAAAAGGATTGTGTTCGACGTTGCCAAGATCCCCTTGCCTTACAACGGGATCCTTGGCCGCCCAGCGCTGGCCAAGTTCATGGCGGCGACACATTACGCCTACAACACCCTGAAGATGCCGGGGCCTGTGACGATCATCACCGTCCCGTCAGACAAGAAGGCTGCGCTAATTTGCGCTGACCAACTCTACCAACAAGCAGTTGCAGCAACCGCCACTGCTAAGGCGCTTGCTCCTGCCGCTCGAGCCCCGGGAAGGCGAAAGAAGAAGACCGGTGAGACCTCAGGCACCCACTCCGGCAAGCGCACCTCGTCGGAGTGTAGTGCTCCCGTCGAGGACGTGCCAGAGAGCTCCGCCGACAGAAACAAGAAGTCCAGGGCCACACCGCCGGGAACCAAGAAGGTTTCTGTCAAGGAGGACGGCACGGGAGGAGCTTTTACCATAAGCTCCACCCTTGACGACAAATAGGAAGACACGCTCGTCACCTTCCTGCGGGCGAATGCCGATGTGTTTGCATGACAAGCATCCGACATCCCCGGCGTTCCCAGGGAGGTGATTGAGCACCACCTTGCTGTCTGTCCTCATGCGCGGCCCGTCAAGCAGAAGGTCAGAAAGCAAGCTTTGGAATGACAAGAGTTCATCACAGAGGAGACCCGGAAACTAGAAGCAGCGGGTTTGGTAAGAGGAGTGCTCCATCCAACGTGGTTGGCCAATCTGGTGGTAGTGCGCAAGGCAAATGGGAAGTGGAGGCTGTGTATTGATTACACAGATATTAATAAGGCTTGTCCCAAAGACCCCTTCCCGTTGCCGCGCATCGACTAGATTGTTGACTCCACAGCTGGGTGTGATCTGTTGTCATTCCTCGATGCCTACTCCGGCTACCACCAGATCTTCATGATAAGGGAAGATGAAGAGAAAACGGCATTCATCACCCCATGTGGTACGTCTTCGGCGTCCCGTCTGGCAAGCTTCTCGGGTTCTTTGTGTCACAGCATGGGATAGAGGCCAATCCGGACAAGATCAAAGCTATAGAGCAGATTGAAGCGCCCAAGCAAGTCAAGGATGTGCGTCGGCTTGGTGGTTGCGTTGCCGCCATGAGCAGGTTCATTTCCAAGTCCGCCGAGCGCGCCCTTCCCTTTTTCAAGATTTTGAAAAAGGTGGGCCCGATGGAGTGGACGCCAGAAGCCAAAGCAGCATTGTGAGATTTGAAGAGGTACCTCTCCTTCGCGCCGATACTAGTTGCGCCTAGGCCACAGGAACCGTTGCTGCTGTACATGGCGGCAACGAACCAGGTGGTCAGCGCCGCGCTAGTGGCACAGAGAGAAATTGATGATGAGGTAATAGCAGCGACGGAGCTCGATGCCACCGATGCTGAGACGATGCAGCCAATTGAAGTGCCGCCGAAGAAGAAAATGATGCAACACCCGGTCTACTTTGTTAGTTCCCTCCTGCAGGGGGCTAGATCAAGGTACTTCGGTGTGCAAAAACTGCTCTTCGGCCTTCTTATGGCCTCGAGGAAGCTGCATCACTACTTCCAGGCGCACGAAATCACTGTCGTCACTCGCCTCCCTCTGCAACGGATATTGCACAATCCAGACGCAACGGGAAGGATCATGGAGTGGGCACTGGAACTGTCCAGCTTTGGCCTCAAGTTTGAGAGTACCTCGACAATTCAAAGCCGAGTCCTGGCGGAGTTCGTTGCAGAATGGACAGCGACGCCTGACGAAGAAACCCAAGAGACTGCTCTCCCCGGCAAGGAGGCAAGTTGCGACTGGATCATGTACTTTGATGGAGCTTTCTCCTTACAGGGCGCCGGGGCTGGCGTACTGCTTGTCGCGCCCACCGGAGAGCACCTCAAGTACGTGATCCAGATGCACTTCCCCAGGGAGGTGTCAACAAACAATACGACTGAGTACAAAGGGCTGCTTACTGGTCTTAGGATCGCGGTGGACCTCGGAATCAAGAAACTCGTCGTCAGAGGCGACTCGCAACTTGTCGTCAAGCAAGTCAACAAGGATTACCAGAGCCCGTTGATGAAGGCCTATGTCGATGAAGTGAGAAAGCTGGAAGAGCGTTTTGACGGTATACAGGCAGAATACGTTCCCCGAGCGGAGAATGATATCACCGATTACCTGTCAAAATGCGCTGCCCTCAAGCTACCCGTGGAACCAGGTACCTTTGTGCTTCGGCTAACTCAGCCATCCGTTGATCCATCAACAGAGCAGAACAAGAGGAGAAAATCAGGGCCCGGCAAGTACTTTCCCGCCGAGCTCCCCGAAGCCGCCGGCAAGGATGTTGCCGGAGACACTGAGCCCGCCACAGGACGGCTAGCTCCGACAGAGCATCAAGCTCTTGCCGTCGAGACAGCCGCTCCTGTAGCGGGGGAAATGCCTTTAGTCCTCGCCGCCGAGCCCCAGGCTCCAGCGTGGGCACAGCATACCGTCCGATTCCTCCAAACAGGGGAACTTCCTGAGGAGCAGGAAGAAGCGGAAAAAGTAGCCCGTCGCTCTACTATGTACCAGTTCGTCGATGACGTCCTGTACAGAAAGAGGCCGAACGGCGTGAAATTGAAGTGTATCCCTCGAGAGGAAGGACTAGGGTTGTTGGCGAAGATACATGGAGGCATATGTGGATCCCACATCGGGTCAAGGGTCCTTGCCGGCAAAGCGTTTCGGCAAGGTTTCTTCTGGCCCACCGCCCTCCAGGATGCGACGACACTAGTCACCAGGTGTGAAGAGTGTTAGTTCCATTCAAAGAAGCTTCATCAGCCAGCTCAAGCCCTTCAAACCATTCCCCTCTCCTGGCCTTTCTCGGTCTGAGGGCTCGACATACTGGGCCCTTTCCCCCGCGCTGTCGGGGGCTTTGAGTACTTGTACGTTGCAATCGACAAGTTCACAAAGTGGCCAGAAGTGGAAGCAGTGAGGAAGGTCACAACACAGTCAGCCGTCAAGTTCTTCAAAGGACTAGTGTGCCGTTTTGGTGTACCCAATAGGGTTATCACCGACAACGACACGCAGTTCACAAGCCACACCTTCATGCAATATATTTAAGACCTCGGCAGCAAGGTCTGTTTGGCTTCCGTTGCTCACCCACGAAGCAATGGTCAAGCTGAGAGGGCAAATGCTGAAGTACTGCGAGGCCTGAGGACAAAGACCTTTGATAGACTGCGCAAGAGTGGAAGGCGCTGGATTGATGAATTGTCGGCGGTTCTTTGGTCAATCAGAATGACACCAAATCGAGCCACCGACCAGACACCCTTTGCCCTGGTATACGGGGCAGAAGCAGTTCTCCCCACAGAACTCATATACGGGTCACCTTGAGTACTCGCTTATGACGAGCTTGAGCAAGAGCAATTGCGGCAAGATGACGCAATGCTCCTTGAGGAAGATCATCTTCGGCCGGCTGTCAGAGCAGCGCGCTACCAGCAAGCCTTGCACCGCTACCATAGCCGCAAGGTTCATGCCCGAAGCTTTGAGGAAGGCGACCTTGTTCTTCGGCGCGTTCAATCGGCCAAGAATTCCAACAAGTTGACGCCAAAGTGGGAAGGCCCTTATCGGGTAATATGAGTCACTAGGCCCGGCGCAGTCCGCCTGGAGACCGAAGATGCTGTTCCGGTGAGTAACTCCTGGAACATTGAGCATCTTCGCAAGTTTTACCCGTGAGGCGCGGCTTGCCGGGCCCCCCGGCAAGCCACCTTTTGTACGAGCCTTGCCGATGACGCATGTAACCCTCTGTACAAAGCCAGGCGCGGACCCTGAGCATAAATAAATGAAGCGCTGGCGCCCTAAGTTATAGCATGCATGCTAGGTCGAGTCTCGTCCTTGGTTAGGGTTGATAGTGTTTAGCGGCGACTAACCCCTAGCTTAGAGGTCGAGTGTGCGTCCCTTTGTCTTTCTTTTGTCTTCTTTGGTTCACAGGACACACAGATATCCGTGCCGAACCACTTGGGGAGAAAAAAAAGAGGAACAGACCAGCATCTAGCCCCCGACAAGCCAGTATTGCTGGGGGCTGCAAGAGCAAAGATTCACCCACGGCGAACCAGGGTTGCCGGGGACTACAGCTTCAGATAAGTTCTTCATCCCTTATCATGCATTCCATTATGGACTGAGGTATGTGAAACCTCGTTTTCCCCTAAGCTACCGTGCTCCCATAACTCTAGGCCCTAGGGCTCGTTCTTGGGGCCAAGTTTGGCCGTAGTCGCGGTAGCGAAAGGATGAAACAAGGAGCCTGAACCCGCCTCATCCCTGCCTCCGCCAAAGGCGTGAGGAAGGTCGAGCGAAGTGGGGAGACGGCAAGGCCTATTGTCGGGCAAGGAAATGTTTGTCTTGAAGATATCAAGGATTTACTCCTTGTCATGGGTTCCACCCGCAAACAAATGATCCGGCAAGCATCCCCTTTTCATTAAAAAAACATTCCACTCAGGTACAGTCCATAGGGAATGAAAAGCATGAATGATGGGATTACAAGTTTTAAATTCAGCAAAGGCCTCAAGGCTTACAAACTAAAAAGAGATAAGGTACCCGTAATCCCTTTCTTGTCCCTCTCCTCAGGAGGCAGGTCAAGGAGGCGAAAAGGATAAAAGGAGCGCATAGGCGAGCTACGGGTGGCAGAAGACACCAAGAGAACATCTTGGTGGCCGTCCAAAGGCTGGATGGTGATGGCGGCGCCGGAAGCAGAGCTCGAAGACGAGGCGGCTGGACGTCAGCACGCGTCGAAGGCATCGGTGCCCGCGTACTCCGACTTGACGGCCTTGCCGCCCGCCCTCTTCCTCTTCCGCAGCCTCCCAACGCCAGCCGCCCAAGGAGACGACCCCGAGAAATTCAAGGAGCTGGCGACGCGGATGATGGGGTCGCCGGTGCCGCACGGAGCGGCACCCGACACCTAATCGGACCCGTCATCCTGCCGCCTACTACCTCGTCGTCGCTGCCGCTGTCCTCCTCGTCACTCCCGCCCGAGGAGGAGCCTTCACTATCAAAAGAGCTCTCCACGCAGCACCTTGCACGTGTCCCAAAGCACCCGAAGACCTTGACGGAGAGAAGGCCACCCTCCATCAGCTTAAAATGGAGAGTGAGCCCCTCCGTCAAGCGGTCGATATGAGCAAACGTCTTCCATCCCTGACAAAGATACACCACATGAGGGGCGGGGAAGTCGACGCGGACCCGCGTGCCACTGATCCCGCAGCCCCTCATGTGCAGCCGCAACGATTCCGACGGATCCAGCTCCATCTCCCGCGCAAATGGAGTCGGGAGACGAAGGCGACGGCGCGGCGGCTGGCGCAGCCTGATGAAGAACTCACAAGGGTCATCCCCAACATGGCCCTCCATTGGAGGAGGAGCTGCTGGCGGAGGCGAGGCCGGCGCGCTGCCCCGTCCTCCTCTTCCCCGAGCGCCCCGGCCTCGCCCACGGCCTCTCCCCCTCCCCCTACCCCTCGCGGTTGGCTCTGCCACCGCAGGCACAGGAGAAGGAGGGACGCGTTGTCGAGCGGCGACCCTCGCCGCCACTGTTGAAGGACCAGTATTCCCTCTCTCCATGACGGATGGAAGGGAGGAGCAGAAGCTGAAGGAAGAAGAAGATGAAAGAATGCGGGACACCATCCCCCCTCCCGCTCTTTATAAAGGATCGGGGTTGGGGCTCGGCCGCCCCGCTCGAACAATCAAGATACGGAAGGCGCAGGGAGCCAGGACCGACCCGCCGCCCCAACCAGCGACGGCCCGGTTTCCCGCCTCCACCGTTTGTCACCCCAGGCGCATGGGAGACATGTGGCGGACGTGCAGAACCGAGGGGACGGGTGAGACGACCATTCCCCACCCCGTGATCGTGGGGAGTGGACGCCTTGAAGACCGCGCCTCAGCCCCATTCAGTAAATGGGCCGCGCCTCCACGCCTCCCTCCGTTTATGGGGAAGGCTTGAACCGCCCATTTACTACGATGTGACGCATGCCTGCGGGAACCAACCCCACGCATGCCGCCCATGTCACACGCGCCTCCCCACGCCGCGCCACGCGTGGGAGTCATGGGAAGCGCAGCGCGCGAAGAATCTTACCGCGGTAAAAACCGCCCCGCCCGCGCACCGTTTTTGGGCCTAGCCCAACAACGCGTTGCGCTTATGTGTGGCCCAAGCCCGGGGGCTCCTGTCGGTGTACAAAAAGAGGGGTACACTTTTTGTCCCCCTATAACAGTGCACGGGCAGTCTGAGCCACGGGCACCACCACACCAAGCAAGGCAAGGGAGGTGAGCCAGGGTAAGACCGAGGCTCAAGAGAACTAGAACAACGCCAAGGCCAAGACCACGAAGAGCAAAGGGGACGAAGCGCACTCCCCCGGCAAGATCCTTGTCGGGAGACAGTTCTAGCAGCCCCGGCAAGACCCTTGCCGCGGCGACTCGTCCGGCGCCTACGGAGCAAATCACCCTTGAGTCCACTGCCCCCAAAGGGCAAGGATTCGGGAGACATCCCCGTGGCGGCATGTAGATCTTCGTGAAGACATTCAAGATCAGATACGCAATAAGGAGACGACAACCCTTGGTGGGATCCCAGCCGAGGAAGACCACAAGGCCCCCGGCAAGCGCCTTGCCGGGGATGACAGCAGGCGCCTCGGCAAGACCCTTGCCGGGGGCCCGGCAAGGTCCTTCCCGAGGACACCCGCGGGGCCACCATCAGGCCCACACCGGCTAAACCTCCACCACCGCATGCATGCAGCTGCCGACCCAACCAGCTGGGCAGGCACCTGCGTGGCGGCATGCAGATCTTCGTGAAGACCCACCACTGCGCCACCTCAGCTGCCTGCCTACCTACGTGGCATCGCAGGCGTCGCTGGCCAGGGCGCGTGTCGACACAAGAAGGAGCGGCGACGGACGAGACAGGTTTCTCCCCCGTCCCCGATAAAGCAAGCACTACTGGAAATAGGGAATTTGCCATCAGCCAGCTCTTTGCCATCTGCCAGCTGATGGCAAAGAACGTCTTTGCCATCTGCTTATAAAAAACAGATGGCAAAGAACTGACAGACGGCAAAGAACATGGTTTCCATCAGCCAATTCTTTGCCATCTGCTAATGGATGTCAAATAATCTTTGCCATCTGCTAGCAGATGGCAAAGAGGTTGGCAAATCATGTGTCCGTCAAGCGTGTAACGGCGTAGCAGCCCCACCTCTTTGCCATCTGCCAGCAGACGGCAAAGAAATTGTGGGGTTATCCCCTCCCTCTCTCCCCTCCTCTCCCTTTCTCCCCTCCTCTCCCTCCCTCCCACGCATCTCACCCGCCGCCGCCCAAGCACCCCGCCGCCCCGCCGACGCCGACGCCGGTCTCCGCCGCCTGCTTCCGCCCGACTTCGATTCGGTACTGCCTTCTCCTCCTCCTCATCTCCCCTCCGCTCTCGGTGTTGCGCCTACCTCTTTTAGCGTGGCTCTGTTGGCCTCACGTTTCTCTCTTCTCCAGCGATTGGATTGCCAAGGCCGCTCGCCGCCCCGGAGGAGGTCGGGGAAAGGCAGCCACCAGCCAGCCGTCCACGCCAGGCGCGACGGGGTTCCCGCTCCGCTGCTTGGACCCGGAACAGCACGTACCTATGAGATCGACCGGCTCACAGAGCGCGGCCAGAGCAGCTTCTGTTCCCGCCAACGTCGTACCCCGCGGCAGAACAGCGCGCGACGCCTTCGCCCTGTGCTCGTGGCGACGACGGGCGAGCAGCCGAGCGCGCGCCCCTGGCCCGGCCCCGCGGCAAGGCAACACCGGGCGGCTGGTTTATTCCTCGTGGTCTCTTGCCATAATGCTCCCTCCGCCTGGTCCACGTCCACTGGTTGCTGCTCATCATCCCGGTGCATGACAGGTATGATCTCAGAAGTCAGATCAGGTGTCTGGTGGTCTGCTGTTATACTAGTACTAGTACCTTTGATGAACCAATACTAACCTGGTCCCGAGCTCCGAGGGGATGGAACGATGCCAGCAACAAATAACGAACGTGTGCCTAGCAGTTTACCAAGTACCACCAGGGACGGAGCCAGAAATTTGGCATAAGGGGGGCGACTTTTACACTTGAGCTTTTATAGATTATAATGACTATTGGCCAAGCCAAAAGTAGTTTAAAGCATGCAAAAAGCATAAGCCGGAACTCATATTTTCACTACTGTAAACACTACAAAAATAGCACTACAATATTAATTGTTTAGAAGAAAAATTAGTTGTACAGAAAAAAATTTGATATACAGTACAACTAGTTGATTCCAAATTTATTTTCCCAGTCAATCAAGCATCAATACTTCATATCAGACAATAAAAATCTGAGATTTCAAATTGAGGCTAATTGGGAGAGTGGACTTACTATAGGCATATAGGATGTCGTATGTTATCAGCTTCGTGGTCACTCATGGTGGTGGTAATTTCCTTATCCCTTTGTGTTGGCTGATGGCGATGATCGATTGGGGGTTGGATTCAAATCCGATAGGCAAACGTTTTCCATTGTTCTCTTCCTCTTCATATCTACACAACCATAACTATACAATCAAGCATTTCCCAATTAACATTAAATGATTGTAGCTTTTTAATGGCGCAGCCGCACAGATTTGAACAAAATAAAATTCAGGAGATGAAGTAAAAGAGTAAGCAGGATTAACCGTGCACCTATGAAGCCGTATATTTTTAAACTTATTAGTCCGTGATATCGTAATACCTGACAAAGAGGTTGCTAAGCTCAGCCATGGGTGGCACTGCCCAGTCTCTATTTTTTCAGTAGTGAAGCTACCACTATTTTTTGTTTTCAGTTTGAAAACTCCAAATTTCCACCAGCACGTATTTTCTTTATTATTATATTTTTTGTTTGTCCCAAATACTGCTCCCTCCTATCCAAAATAAGTGTCGTGGTTTTAGTTCAAATTTGTACTAAAACTACGACACTTATTTTGGATCGAAGGGAGTACTTGATTCATGTTTCTTCCTTTCCACTGTTTGTAATATGAAGCAAACACCTCACGTGTTTATGTTGCTTTAATATTTCAGACCAAGATAGAAGTAAAATCACATGTGGTTCATAGTACTTCTGGATAGTCGCAGCTAAAATGATAGCTTGGCTGTGTATAATACTTCAAGAATTTCTCTGGCCGCCCAATGTTGTTTATAACGAGGCTCACTGGTCTATACACAACTCTCTGAGGCTCGCCTAATCTAATAGAATCTTTTTATATAATGTTTTGGCCAGAATTACTATATAGGAGTATGATTCTTCTTATCTTTCTTACGTGTTACTTCTGCATGAGAATTGAAGAGGTGAAACACTGACATAAATGAAACGATGACACACTTATCAAAGGTGACATGGTACTTCTTTACAAACAGAGTACAAACTGCAAGAAAGCTCTTAGAAATTGGTAAACTTATTAGTCCGTGATATCGTAATACCTGACAAAGAGGTTGCTGAACTCAGTCTTAAAAATAGAAAGAGCCATGAGTGGTACTGCCTAGTCTCTATTTCATTTTTAGTAGTGAAGCTACCAATACTTTTTGTTTTCAGTGTGAAAACTCCAAATTTTTCACATTGTTAGCCAGATCCTCAAACTATGTTGACGAACCTTTAGTCTCTATTTTGTACGCTCATGGAGATTTTAGCTGGGTACATTTGCATCAAAATATATCTTATATATGTTGTGGACTATTGTTACCTGTTGATAATGCTACTACAGAAAATATGTGAACGCCATCCCAGGACAGAGAAAGAGGCACTATGGACTAGGGATTACTTGCTGGCTACCAACAACTGAAAATATGAGACATGGATTGACATGGAAACAAGGTATTACAAATTCCGTACTCCCATATAGTATAGAAAAAGATTAGTCGGCCTTTCCTTCTTGAGCTTATTTTCTTTATGGTTCATGTGCAGAGAAAGAAGAAACAAAAATAAGCATTATAGACTAGATGATGAGAACAGTGGTTTCTCTCAGTGCAATATGCTTAGTTGATGGAGCATGCTCCTGGGACATACCAGGCTAAAGTGATGTTCCAGAGTACACATGGAAAGTGACTTGATGGAAGTCAACGACATGGTAACAGGGTGATTGGATTTTGTGTTCTTTTGCGCAATTCATTTATATGTTCATTTCAAATCAGTTAGCAATGACATTCAATGTGGAAGGAAGGTGAAACAACTTATGATTTCTAAGTAGGAGTATATATTATTTCCAGGCTTTGGTTTTACTTTTTTTGGCTTTAATGGGTCCTACCAGTGTGCATTGGGAAAAATTATTTCAATCTAAGTGGCAACAGGTTCCAACGTGTATATGTATTATGTGCTAACACACATAAGTCCTCAAGTATATCACCCATCATGTCACTAACTTCCTGTCCATGACACACCCATGCTGCTGGATGTTGTTAGCACATTGAACTCCTTCCGTGACTACCTTAACTCCTGAAGCTGTGGCCTACTCTGTTGCCAGTTTCGTAGAGTATGATCCTTTTTGGCCCTTTTTATGAAGTTGGCTATATTATCCTTGAGCTTAGTTTTATTTGGGAGGGAGAGAGAGGAAGAAAGGTTGATGACCCACCATCCAACAGCCAACCCTACCAAACTTGGAAATGATAATATTATGCATTCTATTGCAAGTTAGAAGTACAATAAAACAGCAACATTGTCTATTCATTTGCCTACTTGAATACTAAACAAGATTACTTCCTCAATTTTAACCAGGCATGATGATTCACGAATTTATATATGGGGAAAATTCGTTAGCTTCTTGATGTATTGCTATAATTGTTTTTTACGTATAAGATCTGTTAGATATAATCTTCATATTGTATATATACACGTACTTAAAAAGTACAAAATAAAGGAATTTCCATAGTAGCTTAGTCAAGAGAAAGAACAAGAACTAATTAAACAATATATTACTCCCTTCGTCTTTGTTAGATATAATCTTCACATTGTATATATACACGTACTTAAAAAGTACAAAATAAAGGAATTTCCATAGTAGCTTAGTCAAGAGAAAAAACAAGAAATAATTAAACAATATTACTCCCTTCGTCTGGATTTTTTTAGTGTTAGATACATCCATTTGAGCGACAAATAATTTGGGATGGGGGAAGTATCAGGAAAGACAGATTACGACAGTGTACAAAATGGAACACCCATGTGCTACAAAATGACATGTCCGCATCAATTATGTACTAATACCAAATACTCCCTCCGTTCCTAAATATAGATCTTTTTAAAGGTTCCAACAAAGAGTACATACGAAGCAAAATGAGTGAATCTAAATTCTAAAATATGTATATATACATTCGTATGTGTTCGTATTGGAATCTCTAGATGGACTTATATTTAGGAATGGAGGGAGTAGATTTTAGAACTCAATTCTCATAGACAAACCAAGAACCTAGGAGTATAAATTTCATACTTTGAAGGCATATTTATGAAGTACTTATACATTTTATACCGTGTTTGCAATTTAATAAATGTCACAAAGACCTAATTAATTCATTTTAAAAAAATAGCCCGTGCGAATGCACGGGTTGACGACTAGTTAGCTAAATCATGCACGCAATGTTCCTTTCATTAGTAACTAATATGACTGACTCGTCAAAACCAAATGTGCACTCCATGTGCGAGAAGAACGGCCAGACCCCTCCGCCGATGCCAGTCATTGCTCCGGCGGGCACGGTGAGTTTCATTTGAACGGTCATTAGTTCTAGTCTTCACATTTGAGTTGCATCATGCTAACAATACATTGGAAATAATCTTTGGTGCAGCGTAACTCCCGACAAGCATCGATCGATCCTTCTCCGTCTGCCACTGACGCGATCGGTCCTACACCTACACCTACACCTCCGTGATGACGGTAAGTTTCCCAAGTGTTTTGATTAATAGAGTTTTGTTGTGATGCCACGTTGTATCTACACATATCGTGCATAATGTGTGTATGTTTGAAATGCATTGTATGTGTGGGATTCGACACCTAGTCGTGTGCCTTTGGTAGCCTTCCATACAGGGAAATGCCTCCTAGTGCTTCCACTGAGCCATGGTAGTTCGCTACTGCTTCGGAACACATGGATTGACCGGCATGTGTCTTTCTTTGCTCCTGTGTCTGTCCCTACGGGGAAATGTCACGCGGTGTATCACCGAAGTCCTTGTAGCTTGCTACGACTTGGTTGCACTCGCTGATGACCGACACGTGCATTGCTGAGTCATGTATGCCTGTCCCTGTACGTTTGTGTCACCTTGATTCTATGACTAGTCATGTCGGCCCGGGTTCTCTGCCATATGGATACTAGCGACATAATCATATACTTACCATTTTTTCCTCCAAAATGACTCAATATGCTTAGTTAGCTCAAAAATGACATAATAAGCTTAATTAGCTCCAAAATGACATATTTAACCTAGGATAGCTCTACAATGACCTATACTTAGCATTTTTCCTCCAAAATGACTTAATATGCTTAGCTAGCTTAAAAATGACATATTTAACCTAGGATAGCTCTAAAATGACCTATACTTAGCATCTTTTCCTCCAAAATGACTTAATATGCTTAGCTAGCTCTAAAATGATATAATATGCTTAAGAAATGACATATTTTAGGTCCTAAATGACTTCATATGCTTAGCTAGCTCCAAA
>NC_041384.1:630319463-630385104 GCF_002162155.2 Triticum dicoccoides | reverse complement strand
TAGCTCTAAAATGACATAATAACCTTACTTAGCTCCAAAATGACCTATTTAACCTAGGCTAGCTCTAAAATGACCTATACTTAGCATTTTTTCCTCCAAAATGACTCAATATGCTTAGCTAGCTCAAAAATTACATAATAAGCTTAATTAGCTCCAAAATGACCTATTTAACCTAGGATAGCTCTAAACTGACCTATACTTAGCATTTTTTTTCTTCAAAATGACTTAATATGCTTAGCTAGCTTCAAAATGACATATTTAACCTAGGATAGCTCTAAAATGACCTATACTTAGCATCTTTTCCTCCAAAATGACTTAATATGCTTAGCTAACTCTAAAATGACATAATATGCTTAAGAAATGAAATATTTTAGCTCCTAAATGACTTCACATGCTTAGCTAGCTCCAAAATGACATAATAACCTTACTTTGCTCTAGAATGACCTTAGCATGGTTTACACCAAAATGACTTAGTATGCTTAGCTAGCTCAAAAATGACATAATAACCATACTTAGCTCCAAAATGACCTATTTTACAGATATAAGTTGCATCATAATAATCTTCACATTTTAGTTGCATCATAATAATCTTCTTGTTCTAGTCTTCTTCTTCTAACTTTCTTCTTTCCCATTTTACAGATTTGCTTAAGATCACGGAAGCTTGGGTTGATGGAGTGCTTGTATTTAGTTTTTGTTTTGACCTTGTGAAACTTGCTACCTATGGATGAAACTGTGTAATATTGATGAAACTATGTATATGTACGGATGAAACTTGCTAGTATTGGTAACATGTATTGGATATATGTGTTCATGACTATTGGTAATATGTGTTGAATATGCTATATTGGTCATATAAATATATTTCTGTTTGATTTTCTGTGAAAATGAATTGATATAAGAAAAAACAAAATTAAATGGGGCAATATAGTCACTTTGCCATCTGCTGGCAGATGGCAAAGAGCTTTGCCATCAGCTTGCAGATGGCAAAGAGGCCACGTGTCATCTACATGTAAAATTTGGGCTGGCCTATTTGGGCTCTTTGCCATCTGCTAACAGATGACAAAGCTCTTTGCCATGTGCTGGCAGACGGCAAAGAGCCTGCAACCTTTGCCATCTGCTGGCAGACGACAAAGAGCCTGCAGCCTTTGCCATCTGCTGGCTGACGGCAAAGTATGCCGTTAGCCTTCTAACGGGGCTAACCCCGTTAAGAGGCTTTGCCATCTGCCAGCTGATGGCAAAGCCACAGGCTCTTTGCCATCAGCCAGCAGACGGCAAAGAAGCCTTTGTCGGCAGGGTTTCAGACAAACTGTTTGCCATTTGCTGGTAGATGATAAAGCCTTTGCCATCCGCCGACCATGCCTTTGCCATCTGCCATGGCAGATGGCAAAGTGCCAGATTCCAGTAGTGAAGGACACCTAAGCAAGACGCATTAAATGCGCCTTGTCATGTAATGCAAGGGATAACCTCGCATCACTGTACCCTTTCCACCTCCTGTGTGCCACTTTGGCAACCCCTTTTTCTATAAAAGGAGGCCCGAGGCGACCAGCAGAAGGATTCGGCTTTTTGGAGCTCCTCACGCCCCATAGCTAGCTCAAGAACACAGATATACAATCCACCAAAGCAGGAGTAGGGTTTTACGCATCCTCGCGGCCCGAACCTGCATAAACGAACCGTGTGCTACCTGTTAGATCCGCTCTTCTCACGACCCCGCGCCCCGCTAACCACAGCAGGGATTCTTGTGATCCCATAGGTGTGGTTCCCACTGACATCCACCCTCGTGGCAAGGTGGTTGGCCCCCCTGGTGTGTTCTTTGTTCCATAAATCCTCAAATATTCTAGAAAAAATCATATTTAATTTTCAGGACATTTGGAGAACTTTTATTTTCGAGGTATTTTTATATTGCACGGATAATCAGATAACAGACCGAAAATTATTTATTTTTACTTTATTTTAACTAAATAACAGAAAGTATAGAGAGGGTACAGAAGGTTGTGCTTCTAGTTTCATCCATCTCATGCTCGTCAAAAGGAATCCACTAACAAGGTTGATCAAGTCTTGTTAACAAACTCATTCCGATTAACATGAAGCCGGAGAAATTTCGAATAACACTAGGTTACCTCAACGGGGATACGCACATCCCCAATAATAAGTATATCATATTTCTTCTTGACAGTAGGAAGAGGAAATTCAAAACCTCCAAATATAATCGATGGAATTTTTCCGATAGAATTGATACTATGAACTTGAGGTTGTTTCCTTGGAAAGTGTACCGTATGCTCATTACCATTAACATGAAAAGTGACATTGCCTTTGTTGAAATCAATAACAGCCCCTGCAGTATTAAGAAAAGGTCTTCCAAGAATAATAGACATACTATTGTCCTCGGGAATATCAAGAATAACAAAGTCTGTTAAAATCCCTGTTCAAGAATTCATCCGATTAACCAGTTAACTTGCCGATTAATCCCTACTCATAGGGACCCTGAGTAGCCGATTACCCGATAAATCGTCCGATTAATTGATTAAATGGCTGATTAACTTGCCGATTGGCCTATTAATGCCCTACTCACCAGCCGACCGAGCAGCTACCAGTTAATGATTTCCTCAACAATGGTTAAAATAGTAACGTTTACAACCACAACAGGCACATCCTCACAAATACCGACAGGTATAGCAGTTGATTTATCAGCCATTTGCAAAGATATTTCAGTAGGTGTCAACTTAGTCAAATCAAGTCTACGATATAAAGAGAGAGGCATAACACTAACACCGGCTTCAAGATCACATAAAGCAGTTTTAACATAGCTTCTTTCAATGGAGCATGGTATAGTAGGTACTCCCGGATCTCCAAGTTTCTTTGGTATTCCACCCTTAAAAGTATAATTAGCAAGCATGGTGGAAATTTCAGCTTCCGGTATCTTTCTTTTATTTGTAATAATATGTTTCATGTACTTAGCATAAGGATTTGTTTTAAGCATATCAGTTAATCGCATACGTAAAAAGATAGGTCTAATCATTTCAGCAAAGCGCTCAAAATCCTCATCATCCCTTTTCTTGGATGGTTTGGGAGGAAAAGGCATGGGTTTATGAACCCAAGGTTCTCTTTCTTTACCATGTTTCCTAGCAACAAAGTCTTTCTTATCATAGCGTTGATTCTTTGATTGTGGGTTATCAAGATCAACAGCAGGTTCAATTTCTACATCATTATCATTACTAGGTTGAACATTATTATGAACATCATCATTAACATTTTCATTAGGTTCATGTTCATTACCAGATTGAGTTTCAGCATCAGAAATAGAAATATCATTTGGATTATCAGGTGGTTCAGCAATAGGTTCACTAGAAGTTTGCACAATTCTATCATTTTTCTTTTTTCTTCTTTTTAGAAGAACTAGGTGCATCAATTTTATTTCTCAGAGAATCTTGCTCAATTCTCTTAGGGTGGCCTTCAGGATACAAAGGTTCCTGAGTCATTCTACCAGTTCTAGTAGCCACTTTAACAGCATAATTATTTTTCTTACTATTCATCTCATTGAGCAATTCTTTTTGAGCTTTAAGTACTTGTTCTACTTGAGTGGTAACCATAGAAACATGTTTGCTAACAAGTTTAAGTTCACCTCTAATATTAGCCATATAATCACCCAAGTATTTAATCATATCAGCATCTTGTTTTAATTGTCTACCAAAATAAGCATTGAAGTCTTCTTGTTTAAACATAAAATTATCAAACTCATCCAAGCATTGACTAGCAATTTTAGTAGGAGGGATTTCAGCTTTATCATATCTATAGAGAGAATTTACCTTTACTACCTATGTCGGGTTATCGAGATCTGGAGGTTCTTCAATAATTAAAGGATCAAGGTCATATATTTCTTCAATAGGAGGTAAATTCTTAACATCTTCAGCTTTAATACCTTTTTATTTCATGGATTTCTTTGCCTCTTTCATATCTTCAGGACTGAGAAATAGAATACCCCTCTTCTTTGGAGTTGGTTTAGGAATAGGATCATTAATTGGAGCAGGAGCTGGCTTAGGAGGTGCCCAATTATTTTCATTTGTCAACATATTATTCAATAAGATTTCAGCTTCATCTGGTGTTCTTTCCCTGAAAAGAGAACCAGCACAACTATCCAGGTAATCTCTGGAAGCATCGGTTAGTCCATTATAAAAGATATCAAGTATTTCATTTTTCTTAAGAGGATGATCACGCAAAGCATTAAGTAACTTGAGAAGCCTCCCACAAGCTTGTGGGAGACTCTTTTCTTTAATTTGCACAAAGTTGTATATTTCCTTTAAAGCAACTTGTTTCTTATGAGCAGGGAAATATTTAGCAGAGAAGTAGTAGATCATATCCTGGGGACTACGCACACAACCAGGATCAAGAGAATTAAACCATATCTTAGCATCACCCTTTAATGAGAACGGAAATATTTTAAGGATATAAAAGTAGCGAGATCTCTCATCATTAGTGAACAGGGTGGCTATATCATTTAATTTAGTAAGATGTGCCACAACAGTTTCAGATTCATAGCCATGAAAAGGATCAGATTCAACTAAAGTAATTATATCAGAGTCAACAGAGAATTCATAATCCTTATCAGCAACACAGATAGGTGAAGTAGCAAAAGCAGGGTCAGGTCTCATCCTAGCATTTAGAGATTGCTTATTCCATTTAGCTAATAACCTTTTGAGTTCATATCTATCTTTGCAGGCTAAAATAGCTAAAGAAGCATCTTGATCAAATAAATAACCCTCAGGAATAACAAGTGATTCTTAATCATCACTTTCATCCTCATAATCAGATTCAATGTTTTCAATCTCTCTAGCCCTAGCAAATCGTTCCTCGAGAAAATCACTAAGTGGCATAGTAGTATCAGGCATAGAGGTAGTTTCATCATAAGTATCATGTATAGCAGAAGTAGCATCATCAATAACATGCGACATATCAGAACGAATAGCAGAAGCAGGTGTAGGTGTCGCAAGCTTATTCAAAACAGAAGGTGAATCAAGTGCAGAGCTAGATGGCAGTTCCTTACATCCCCTCGTAGTTGAGGGATAAATTGTAGTCTTAGCGTCTTTCAAATTCTTCATAGTGTCTAGCAGATATAAATCCCAAGTGACTCAAAGAATAGAGCTATGCCCCCCGGCAGCGGCGCCAGAAATTAGTCTTGATAACCCACAAGTATAGGGGATCGCAACAGCTTTCGAGGGTAGAGTATTCAACCCAAATTTATTGATTCGACACAAGGGGAGCCAAAGAATATTATCAAGTATTAGCAGTTGAGTTGTCAATTCAACCACACCTGGAAACTTAGTATCTGCAGCAGAGTGTTTAGTAGCAAAGTAATATGATAGTGATGGTAACGGTAACAAAAGAGTAATGAAAGCAAGGTAATGTTTTTGGTATTTTGTAGTGATTGTAACAATAGCAACGGGAAAGTAAATAAGCATAAACCAGTATATGGAAAGCTCGTAGGCATCGGATCAATGATGGATAATTATGTCGGATGTGGTTCATCATGTAACAGTCATAACATAGGGTGACACAGAACTAGCTCCAACTCGTCAATGTAATGTAGGCATGTATTCCGAATATAGTCATACGTGCTTATGGAAAAGAACTTGCATGACATCTTTTGTCCTACCCTCCCGTGGCAACGGGGTCCTAATGGAAACTAAGGGATATTAAGGCCTCCTTTTAATAGAGAACCGGAATAAAGCATTAGCACATAGTGAATACATGTACTCCTCAAACTACGGTCATCACTGGTAAGTATCCTGATTATTGTCACTTCGGGGTTAATGGATCATAACACATAATAGGTGACTATAGACTTGCAAGATAGGATTTAGAACTCTCATATATTGATAAAAACATAATAGGTTCAGATCTGAAATCATGGCACTCGGGCCCTAGTGACAAGCATTAAGCATAGCAAAGTCATAGCAACATCAATCTCAGAACATAGTGGATACTAGGGATCAAACCCTAACAAAACTAACTTGATTACATGATAAATCTCATCCAACCCATCACCGTCCAGCAAGCCTACGATGGAATTACTCACGCACGGCGGTGAGCATCATGAAATTGGTGATGGAGGATGGTTGATGATGACGACGGCGACGAATCCCCCTCTCCGGAGCCTCGAACGGACTCCAGATCAGCCCTCCCGAGAGGTTTTAGGGCTTGGCGGCGGCTCCATATCGTAAAACGCAATGATTTCTTCTCTCCTATTTTTTTTCTCCTCGAAAGCAGTTATATAGAGTTGGAGTTGGAGTCGGGAGGTCTCCAGGGGGGCCACGAGGTAGGGGGCGCGCCCTAGGGGGGCGCCCCCCACCCTCGTGAGAAGGGTGTGGGCCCCCTGGTCTTCATCTTTGGCGGGGATTTTTATTATTTATTGTAAGATATTCCATGGAGTTTCAGGTCATTCCAAGAACTTTTGTTTTCTGCACATAAAACAACATCATGGCAATTCTGCTAAAAACAGCGTCAGTCCGGGTTAGTTCCATTCAAATCATACAAGTTAGAGACCAAAACAAGGGCAAAAGTGTTTGTAAAAGTAGATACGTTGGAAACGTATCACTCCATTACTTCGTTAGTGAAGCAGAGAGGGTGTACGGCTCCTGTATGTTGGGCCACACTATGAAGCACCTCCGGCGGGATCCGTTTACGGTGCTCGGACAGGGCATGGTTGGCTTTATAGCGTCCGAATAGGCAACCATCATCATCGGTCGGGGTATATCTTCGTGATCTGTACATTGATCTTGTGCGTACTGCTCTACCCTACGTGTCTTGGTTGATATTGTGGGTATTCCCCCGAGCTGTTTTGTTTTGACGGCTGGATGGGTTGGTATGGTGCTCTGCTTGGGCTGCTGCTTTGTCTGGACCGAATTGTGGTCGGCCCGCCGCATTGTTCGATGGTGGTATGGGTTCCATCGCTCTGCCATCGTGTTGAGGGAGCCACCTATTCTTGGGGTGGCTTTTGACTGGGCTGCTAAGGCCGTATTCTTCGGCGGCCAAGACCTCGGTCCATCTATCATTGAGCGAATCTTGGCTTGCTTGAAGCTAGAGCTACTTCTTTCTTAGGCTCCTTATAGTGGCCATAAGACGGCGTTTAAAGCGCTCCTGCTCGAGAGGTTCCTTGGGCATGATAAAATCCTCGTTGCCGAGGATCTCCTCTTCCTCGGAGAGTGGGAGATATTGTGGTCCTTCGAGTCCCCATATGCGGTCTGTTCATCAGAGCTATCTTGCCCGCCTTCCTGTACCTCCTGCTCGGGTTCTATCTCAACAGGGTCTTTGTTGTCCGGAGTATCGTCTTCTCTAGTGCTAGCAGTGTTTTCTCTTGGGCGATGTGACCTAGGGCCCCGGTGTCCGGGCTGTGTGCCAGGCGGTTTATTCTTGACCGGATCCTCTTTGTCATCGTCGAGAGCGCCGTAAGGTGTGTCTATCATACACACGTCATACCAGGAAGTGGTCATCCTGTGTCGAGCGGGTAATAAGCTCCGGCCTTACCCCTCATCGTCATCCACACCATCCATGTCTTCGGGGTGGGGTTCGGGCGTGTTGGTTAGGTTTTCAACAGTGGCTACGAAGTGGGTGGCGGGTGGGAAACAAAATTCTCCATCGTCCGCTGAATGTTTGAACCGAACATAGTTCGTCGACGGGTCGTTTGCCAGGGATAGTTTTTTTTAGCGAGTTTAGTATGTCACACATGGGCGAGTGTTGGAAGACATCTGCGGCGCTGAACTTGAAGATCGATAACCGATCGAGTTCGGTATACACGGGCTCGCAGGGTTCAGAGTACGACGTTGGAGGCGAGTCCGAGGTTCCGTTGATGCGAATACCGTATGAAGTGGAATCTGCGTGCGGCTCCAGCGCCGCGGAATTGGTATCCCCTGTGATGGGGTCGAGCTTCCCATCTTCGGGCGACTTGATCTGCTCTGGATTTAAGGCCAGAGCTGCTACAGGAGCTATCTCCTGGATGCGGCCCGATGACAGGTTTAAGCCATGTTCATTGAGGCAATGGGGAGCGGTTGCCGCGGTATCGAATCCGTCGAAGATCAAATCTCCCCGGATGTCCGCGACGTAATTCAAGCTTTTGAATCTGACCTGATGGCTAGGGGCATAGCTGTCGATTTGCTCCAGATGGCCAAACGAGTTGGCCCGCAGTACGAAGCCGCCGAATACGAAGATCTGTCTGGGGAGGAAGGTTTCTCCCTGGACAGCGTCATTACTGATGATCGAAGGGGCCATCGAACCTTCTTCCGACGGCACGGTGGAACTCTCAATGAAAGCACCAATGTCGGTGTCAAAACCGGCGGATCTCGGGTAGGGGGTCCCGAACTGTGCGTCTAGGATCGATGGTAATAGGAGACGGGGGACACGATGTTTACCCAGGTTCGGGCCCTCTCTATGGAGGTAATACCCTACTTCCTGCTTGATTGATCTTGATGAATATGAGTATTACAAGAGTTGATCTACCACGAGATCGTAATGGCTAAACCCTAGAAGTCTAGCCTATGTGGGTATGGTAATGAGTATATGTGTTGTCCTTTCCGAACTATCCCCTTCGATTTATATAGACACCGAGGGGATCTAGGGTTTACATGGAGTCGGTTACATAAGAAGGAATCTTCGGTCGCCAAGCTTGCCTTCCACGCCAAGTAGAGTCCAATCCGGACACGAGTATGGTCTTTGATCTTCACAGCCCATCAGTCCGGCCCATGGATAAAAGGACGGACGCCCGAGGACCCCTTTGTCCAGGACTCCCTCAACGAGCTCCAAGCTTCTTCGCAACAAAGAAGCTCCCGAGGGATCCAGTGCCCCAGAACGCCATGTCAATACCATAGCTACCAAGACCAAGGAGCCAACTGTCGGCTTGGATGAAATGCCTCAAGCAGAGTTTCTGATTCGAAGAAAGCTCAACCCCTACGGTAAGCCCAGGGAACTCGGCCGGGGACATGACTTGTTTTGGACCAAGCAACAAAATCTCATCTTCCTAGATGTGATCAAGGCCAAGCAGAACATCTATGTACAAGTTCAGTGGATTGACATGGAACATCTAAAGAAGAACCGGGCATATTTTGGTGAGCCTCTGGATTTGGTGGACCAGTTTGGCATTGAGGGGATCCTCGCATTCCACCTTGACTTTGACCTGGAGATTATGGCTCGGTTCTTTGCTTCTGTCCACTTCCACATGGATGAGAAGTGGAACATGACTTGGATGAAAAATGGGAAGACAATGACTGCTGAGTGGAAGCAGTTCATGGAGCTGTTGCATGTTCGTGATGAGGGGCTAGACGTGCCCGTTGGTGTCCGCCCGCATGCCAACCCCGAGTCTGCCAACAAGAACAAGCTTCAACCCCGCCTTGTTGAGAAGAATTTACTCAATGACAAGAAGACTTTAGTGCTGAACCCGTTTCTTGACATCATGCACCAGATCTTCCGCAACTCTCTTTTCCCTTGCATAGGCGACAAGGACAAGGCGCATTCCTATCTTGTGGACATGATGCTCATTTGTGAGGAAGCGTGTCTCCAACAACCTGAACCACTTGATGTCTCTCACATCATGTGGTGTGCGCTTCAGTTTGATGTGTTCCGTCGTAAGGTGCCCATCTATGGACCCTATTTGTTCCTCTTGATCTCGAAGACTTGGGAGAAGCTATTTCCGGGTGAAGAGTTTCTTGCTCCCAACTGGATTTGCCATGAGCCCATTAAGCTGCGCCAGAAGAACAAGTGGGCTAATACGACTACCCGGGCTGAGGCCGAGGCTGCATGCATGGATGTTGATGATGATGAGTTTGAGGAGGAGGAGGTGGAGGACAGTTCTAAGGGGTATGCACCTCCCTCTACTGAGCCATCTTGGCTAAGAAGCTCAAGGCCAAGGTGAAGTCCCTGTTCTGCATGCAGGCCAAGGGGCAGTACCAGACCCACGTAGCTCAGAAGGAGAGTCGCCAGCATGACAAGAGGAACTTGAGGAAGCTTGGCGAGCACGTCTCGAGCGGGTCCAAGAAGAACATCACTCCTGAGGCCGCCTGGATGACAAAGCAAGGCTATCAGTGGGCTGAGTTAGATGAGGAGTCCATTCTTGCTGCTGAGACAGATGAGGAGCTTGATGGGTGATCACGTTAGTGGGAGCTACCACCTGTGTCGTCGGTGTCCTCTCTGCCTTTTTGGTGTCTCGATGCCAAAGGGGAGAGCGTGTAGGATTGGCGAGTCTTGTATCTCTTTGCTTTCGTTTCGTTGAACCTTTGTTGCTTTGGTTTGTTGGTTTGTGTTTGTGTGCGTGTGAGACCAGGAGACTTATTCTATCATATGGTGTGAGACATATGCCCTCAAGCTTATCCTTTATTGTCTAGTATGTTTAGTAGAGTGTGAGCTTATTCTATCTTGCGCCCTTTACTTGATGCTCACATACTATTCCTTGCCTCCATGCTTAGTGTCACTTAGTTTGATGCAAGGATTGCCTTGCCTATAAAAATATAGGGGGAGTCTTGATCCTAGTATGTGTGTTGTGCAGTCCAAAGCATATCTATAGAGTGCACACATCTAGGGGGAACCTGTCTATATTTTATAGATTTTGGGTTTGCTTATGTTCATTTTACATCCCTATGTGCAAATCCCCTATTGTCATCAATCCACCAAAAAGGGAGAGATTGTAAGGGCATATTTCTCCCTATGTGGTTTTGGTGATTGATGACAGTGCATTTGCGGACTAATCGTGTGCATTGAGCATTTCAGATATCTCATGTCTAGGCACAAGACGATTCGGTGCCCCTCGGAGCCTATCGAAGACGGCGGTTCTCTACGTTTCTTTTTGATGGATTTGAGTCATAGGAAAGCCATACTATTAAGAGGGGGTCTGCTTCGGAAAGGTTAGGGTGTAATCAACACGTACACATCTGTTCCTTTGCACCACCTTTGCTTCATTGGAGCACCGTCCGTTTATCCTTGTCTCTGCAAAATGAAGGCTTCCAAATGCTAGAGTATATGTGGCATGCGGTAGTACTGCTCAAGGGAGCAGTAGTACAACAGGGACCAGCGGTAGTACCGCTCCCGGTGAGCAGTAGTACCGCTGCCTCCAGCCCTGATGCTGGCGCATGCGGAAGTAGGCGCGGAAGTAATTTTTTACTTCCACCCCTACGCGGTAGTACTGTCGGAGGGATGAATCCCAGGCAAGCAACGGAACCCGGATCCTTTTCAAAAACGATGGGGCCAGCAATGCCCCTCAAGCCGGCTCATGCTTGGCCGGGTTGCTAACCTGGCCAAGCCCCTCAACCCGGCCCCAACAGCTGGCACAAGATGGCCGAACCCGGCACGCCAAGACTTCCCCATCAATCCAGCTCCCCCTTTGGCGTGTTCCTCAACCCGGCCGTAGGTCAGCTCCCGTCCCATCCCGGCCGTACAATGGGACGAGTCTTCACTCAAGGACGAGCATGGCAACACTGCCCCTCCCATGCCTCCGCTCAGCCGGAGCGTGGCAATAGTGCCCCACCTACCTGCTGAGCAGGGCCAGCGTGGCTACAGTGCACCCGACGTCACTCCTGACACCAACAAGCGGTGACCTGACGGAGCACCACTGTAGCAGGCTCAACCCGCCCACTCTGTGATGACAAGATGGCGAACAGTGCCCCTAGGCACAAGGGGCCCGTGCCTGGAGAACCTGGCGAGGCCTAACACCCGGAGGGTCCCAGCGCCGGCTTCTCGGACAATGACAACCCAGCCCCACGACCGTATAAAATTACCATTTTACCCCTGGGGGTTGGCCTATAAAACCCCCCAGGAGCCCTCGTGCATATGGGCACGACGAGAACAATAGTGATCAGAGACACACTCACACACCAGATTATCCACACACATGCACCAGGAGAAGGAGCAGCCTAAGCCTTGGCCTGCCTTCCTTCTTCCTCCATACACCTCTAGGAGCAACTCTGTACTGTTACACATAAACCACACTCGGTAGGACTAGGGGTGTTATCTCTCCAGAGAGCCCAGAACCTGGGTATGTCTTGCGTCCCGCGCTCGCTCATGCCGACCTTGCCTCTGGAGCCCAACAGTGCCCTCGAGCCTCCTCCTCTCTTTAGCCATCCCTTGGCATCTGCCGTGCACCCACCACGATAGTTGGAGCCCACCGTGTGGCAGCTCGAGGTCCTGGCCGGAAGCATGCTCCAAACGGGGCTCCTCTCCGACTCCGACGAGCCTGTCATGCTGGCGGACAACGTCATCGACGCGCTCGCCGCCTCCTTCGCCACATTGTGCATCTCCGATGCGCCCGGGGCCGACGAGTACCCCAGCGTGGTACTTGACTTCTCCGACTCCCCCCTCTCCCTCGGCAACAGCGCTCCCGCCATCGGAATGGACCTCTGCGTGGAGGTCTTCATCACCGACACCGGCGCTTCTTCCTCGTCCAGCACAGCGAGGAAGGCCGCCGAAGCCAGGGCCGTAGCGGATCGGGCCGGCTCACCCAACCCACTGCGCGCCATGATGCAGAGCCTTCGCGTCCCCATCGCCACCGACTTCTATGCCTCCAACATCGCCGAGGCCCGGACTTGGCTCGAGGAAGACCACCAGCGCCTGCTGGACCTGACCGAGACGCTCGCCGCCATGCAGCGTCGCCTGGACTCCGCTCAGCTGGAGCGCAACGCCGCCTACGGCTTCACGTCTTCCGCGGCCGAGCCAAGCCAGGTTGCCTCTGTGCGAGCCTGGGGCGGCGCGATCGGTTGCACCTTCAGAGCCATCCCTCTCGTCTACGAGACTCCCATGAAGAACATGGGTGCCGCCCAGGCGGCCGCAGTCGGCCTGGATCAGCTCGTGGGCGAGGAGCTGAAGGATCGCCTCAAGCGGGTAAACGACCACCTCGACACGGCCAACATGTAGAAGGACCGCCTCAACCAACTTGCCAAGCCGGCGGGATCCGGCTCCCTCCATGCCAACGGTCCTGAGGACTAGCAGAACTATGGCACCCCGATCCGCATGGAGCAAGGGGCCTTCGCACGTCAGCCTAGGATAACACCTGACGCACGACAGGTCCATGGTATAGCATTCCAAGTACAAGATTATTCATCAAACACACGTGTATATGATTACATCATTGATGAATACAATTATCTGTCATAGCCCTAAGGCTATTTAAATGGCGGCGGAAGTCTTGGTTTGACAGCATAACAACTCTGGCTGGGCCCCACAACTCATAGGACTGTCAAGATTACGACCTAGCACGACAGAACAAGCGAATAATCTGGGCACGGCCTACAAAACTGGCATGACACGCCAGCTCAGTACATTGAATGTACTTGCAAGACAACCAAATACATAGCATCCAAACAAGCAGATGAGAAAGCAACAACCAAGCATATGCAACAATCTACTCCAACACTACTTCTAAGCATGGCATAATATTAACAAGAATCATAAATCAAACTAAGCATGAACAACATCATAGCATCTATTAGCATGGCATATCAAACTTACTTCTAACATAACAACAACAAAGCATAGCATATCAAAACATGGCATGGCATCATGAAAGTATGCTGAAAATAAACTACCAGTTACCTCCCGAGAAGACATATTGTATTAACCTCATGCAAAAATCACGTACTCTGCCACGGCTCCTCGGAGCAAACTCATGACCTACCGAGACCTCGTCTCGGGGTCGTATCAATCATTGTGACTTGTCACGATTTTCTCTTAGAAAGTCACCACATTGTTTAACACATCTTAGTTATCACAATGGTTATTAGCAGATATATCCTCCATTTCGGCCAAGACCTGATAGTGTGACCTACTACGAACTGTGCCCATGACCGAGGACGCGACTATCGATAGATTAAACACACACACTCTGTAGAGGTAGTGCACTTTACCCACACCACGGAACCCATGGCCTCGTACTCCCATTTAGGTGGACCAACGACGTTCCGACAAAACCGATCTACTGACATGACACTCTCCCGGCCACTCCGCCCGATGCCTACCAAAGGCATCAACGGCCACCGTCGTGGCAAAACAATAAACGCTCCCAAACAGGGACATGTGCACATAACCAAACTCGGGCTCACAAGGTTTATGTTTGCCTACCTGATCAGGGTAGCGCACACCCATAACCTTCCCTCGTTGGAGGCACCGGCAAGAGGCATGACAATAGATCGCATTAGGGCCCTCGCATAAAGGCAAGTGTGGCTGCACTAGAGAAAGCTCGATTTGGTGGCACTATGACTCGATCCCATCGATGACGGAGGAGTTTTGTTGTTATTAAGTCATACTATTATATTATCCATCATCATGAGCATATTTAACATGAATGCACAATGAGCATGCAGCATACAAATGCATCAACAAACTACCAAGCTTCTTTAGTGAACAACTATAGCATATGGAACATGGCCATACCAGGTACTAGCATATCAACGGTGTACCACAATCCTCATAACATTTATATCAATGACATGAAACTAAAATAAGCAGTGACATGACATCATCAGTAACAACATCCTAATTAGCATGGCAAAAGATATCATGAAAACACAAGCATGCATGATAAACATAAAGCATAACGGAATAACTGTGGACGGAACTGATAAGAAACAACTACAACTACACACACAAGGTGCAAGCAAAGTCAACATGCAAGTTCGGGGCTCAAGATAAGAGGTTGGCTTGCTTGGGGGTCGAGGAATACTCCAGGAGCGAGTGCGGTCAACTCTCGAAAAAAATTGCCGAAGAACAGTTCGCTCTCAAAGGGGCTGAATTAGGGCAAGGGAAAAATGGGCATTTTCAGAATGTGCAAACATCAAGAAAATAGTCCCATCAAAAAGAGCTCGACAAACAAAGAACATGAGCATTGGAATCACCTCGATCGGAGTTACGGTTGCAAAGTTGTGGCCGTTCACTTTTTAGGCAGAAAAACGGCTTAAACAGTGAACGTTCACAATTTAAGCATTTCGGCGGGCAGGGCTGAAAAAGAGAAAGCGCCTTTGATAAAATACGTTTCCAGAGAGCAGAAAGCGTATTTCAGGCAATATGTTTTCAGTTGTCAGAAAACGTACTATGGGGAATACGTCTTCAAGTAAATGAAAACGCACTTCGCGGAATAGGTCTCCACTTACACTGACTGGGCACCTCTTCGGCCAATGACAAGTAGGGCCTGCGTAGGGTGGGACCTGCCTGGCTGGTCTTCTTCTTCCTCCCGCATGGAGTGCGCCTGGCCGAGGGAGCGACTCGTCCCGACGGCAAGCGCCGGCGACTCCGGCCACCATACTAGGCATGCGGCTTATCCAGGTGATCGGGAGGGAGAGACACATCCGGTGGAGGTGGTTGCTGCCGCCGAGGGGTGCTGGAGAGAGAGCAGTAGGGCCTGCAGTAGAGGGAGGCTTCAGCCGCCGGTGGACACAGCACTACGGTGGGGAAGAGGAGGGGCCAAGGCCACGAAGAGGCTCGCCGGACCTCGGGTGATGAAGTGGTGGTGGAGAAACAGCGAGGGGCGCTCAGGGTTGGTGGGATCAAGAGGAACCCGAGGGGCCATGGCGATGGTGGGGATCTAAGAGGGGCTCCAAGGAGGAATGAGAGCTCGGGGAGGGTTTGTGGGCTGCGAGAGAGCTCGGGAAGGCTAATTATAGCCGCGGGGAAGGCTCGAGAAGGAGGGGGCGAGGTGGCACGCGCGCGGCTACGTGTCCGCGCTCCGGTGATGAGCACGCGGGGCCAATGGTCACGGGGAGCGGCGGGAAGGCGACGAGGGGGATGCGGACGACGCGCAGGAGCTCATGGAGTAGAGCAACGCTCGCGGACGAGAGGAGAAAGAGGACAGGGGCGAGGAAGAAGACGAGCTCACGGGTGCACACTGTTCGGTCTTTGGCACGGCTCGTCAAAGAAGAAAAAGGAGGGGCGAGGGATCTAGGCGAACGGCAACGACGACGCTGAGCTATTTGACACTCGGGGACAAGCCAGAACCGGCCGGAGCGGCTCTGCTGTTGCCAACAGTGGCGAGACCACCGTTTTGGCCGGCTACACCCATGGTCACCACGGACAAGGCGTGCTCTAGCCTCCTACATTGTTCCAAACCTTGTCAGAAGTGGAGTCCTTCCAAGGCTCACTAAAGATGAGGTGATGGCACAGGCAGAAGTGTAGGGAGCAGAGGGAAACAAGCTCGACAAGTTTGTTGTTGCAAACTTGGCCACATCTTGGTGATCAACACGGTTAGCTTAAGGGCTAAACTTGATGTCTGGGATGCTTGGGGAAGCAAAAAACTATAGTCCTGGAAAGTTGGAAGGGATTTGGGCAAGTATTTAACATAGCTGCAGTGCAACTGTCAAATATGGCCCAGAAAACGAATGAGGAAGGAGAACTCGCTAGGAGTGTTGGAAAAGGCTACCACTTGGCAATTCTCCATGAATTCGTCATATGTAGATGATGCAAAAAGATCATGCCAAATGGACTTGCCAAATTGGTACTTGTTTCACAAACATCACAAACAAACTTGGGAAACTTCTAGGAAAATATTGGCTACATGAAATGAGCCAAACTCTTTGGTAGGTGGGTTATATGGATAGGAGAAGGCTTGGAAATATTTTCAGCCACAATGGAGCAAGATAAAATATACTTGCTTCACAAACTAAAAATTTGGACAAAAAACAAGAATTGCTCCTGTGCTCTCATAGATGAATGAAATGAGCTGAATTTAGGTGGAGGCTAATGGTTTGGAATACTTCAGAGGATGGCAAAGTTTCATACCATTTGGAAACTCTATGAAGGTACTTCCTTCACAAAATTACATTCTGGTCAGAAACTTTGAAAATTGCACAAGGAGCTCGGACGAATGGATTGAGCTCATCTTTGATATCCATGGGTTATTTATCAATCTTAATCACCCTGCCAAACTGCAGCTCAAATGGAATTAGTAATAAAGCACTTCATTTGCAAAATTTCAGAGAAGGCAGAAACTTGCATTGGATCATGTGACAATTTTTTTACCTGTGGAACATGAGATAAGGATGGAACTAGTGATTATATAGCAAGTACAAGCTCCACAATTTATGTGGGAATTTTATCTGCTATAAAAATGATAGTTCCTTTAGAAAACGACAGAAATGCAATATTGGTATTAAATAGGAAAATGCAATTTTCCTTATTTAATTATGGCCAATATATTTGCCAGAGCTTGGATTAGGTATAAATATAAACTCCACCAATTCACATGAATTTAGGAGATGGCTAGTCATGCCTTTGGATTTTATTCCTCGGAAAGGCAAGAAAAGGAATAAATCATAATTCAAAAAGATTGCATGGGACTTAGCAATATTTTTGCATTTCCAAGGGTTAGGAGGATAGGAGGGTCTCTGGGAACATATGGGATGATCAACAGCTCAAGGAAAATGATAGGCCTTTGTAATCACAAAGGCCATATTCAGATTCCAAAAATTTGGAATTAGGTTTTGAGAGGGTTTGAGCTGATGCAAATGAGGTCTTGCCCACTGACAAAGACAGGAGCAAGGTTTTGAAAGGTTGGAAATGACAAGAAGTCTCAGAGTCATCCAACAAACTCAGGAAAAAGATTTTGAAAATGAGTGCTAGGAGAGAATAACAACACAAAAATTGATAACCCAATTTTGGGGATGTTACAAGAACACGGCATCTTCACCACCCGACGAGGCGCACTTCGGCCGAATCTGGACCCGGCGCAACCCCGCCCCGACGGCCGCTGGTGGCTTGGGCGACGAGCCGGTGCTGGAAGACTGATGGCGGCGTGACCCTCTCCTGCAGCCCGGCGGACGTCCATCTTTGGTCAACCCGGCCGCCTGTGACACGGTCGCCAGCCGGTTGGGCCCGCGCGCCATCGACGACAACGATGCCCGCCACCGCCTCGACCGACTCTCCCTCTCCTTGGAGGTGGAGGAAAGCAGCCTAGTCGGGCCGGCGTGCTTTGTTCTGCGCATCTAGGACAAGCCCTTTACTAAAGGGTTCATGATTCCCCGCGACACCCCCAAGTACAACGACACCATCAAGCCGGAGGACTGGCTCACCGACTACACCATCGCCTTTGGCATCGTCGGTGGCAACCACCGTCTCTCCGTACGTTACGCGTCGCTCATGCTCCAGGGCTCGGCCCGCACGTGGTTGAACAGCCTACCGGTGGGAGGCATCAATGCATGGGGCGATTTCGAGCAAGCCTCTGTACGCAACTTCACCGAGACCTACCGGCGACCCGGCCATCCCAGCCAGCTCGCCATGTGCGTGCAAGGGCCGGCGGAAACCGGCTGCGAATACCTCACACGCTGGACCGAGCTTCGTAACAGTTGTGAGGGCGTCCACGAAGTCCAATCAATCCAATACTTCATCAACGGGTGCCGGGGTGGCACCCTCCTCAAACACAAGCTCTTACGCTCCGAGCCGGCCACTATGGCCGCACTCATGGTGATGGCGGACAGCTACGCCAACGCCGACTCCTCCATGAAGATCCAGGTGGCACTGGACGAAGATGGCAAGGCAAAGCCGGTTCCCCCTCCAAAGCCGGCCGGCGAAGGTAGCCGGCAGCAGCACAACCAGCAGAACAACAAGCGCAAGGCCGACTAGCCGGCCCAGGGCTACGACAACCGGCTCGTCGCGGCCGCCGAGCAGGCACCCGCGGCCGACCAGACCGCCAAACACCGGCAGACCGGCAAGACAGCGTGGCAGCCCGCCATGAGTTTCGAGGAGATGCTTGGCGCTCCCTACAAGCATCACAGCGCTGCAGGCCGTCCATGCACACGCTTCGGCAGTGCGCCATCACCAAGTGCATCATTAGGGGCGACATCCCGCCTCCTCCGGCCCCGGTTCTGGGAGCGTGACAGCCGCCTCCACCTCCACCATCACCCCCGGCTGGCGACACGATGCGCGATGATGTCTACCCTGCCCAGAACGTGACGTACGTCGTCTTCACCAGCCTCGGTGATGACAAGCGTAGCGAGCGCCTGCTCCAGTAGGAGGTGAACACCGTCATCCCGGCCAAGCCGAAATACATGCATTGGTCGGAGCGCCCGGTCATGTGGACTCGGGAGGACCACCCGGCTGTCCTGCTGAACCCGGGTGGTTACGCCCTTGTCCTCAACCCTACCATTGTCGTGCCTCAGCGCACGTGCAAGTTTTCTCGAGTTCTCATTGACGGCAGCAGCCGCATCAATATCCTCTACCGCAACACCATGACCAAGCTCGGCCTCGAGGCGAAGGACCTGGAGCCAACCCGGACGATCTTCCACGGCATCGTTCCGGCCTTTCCTGCTCTCCGATCGGCCAGATCTGGCTCGACGTCCTGTTCGGCACCAGCGACCACTTCCGACGCGAGCCGCTCTGGTTCGAGGTGGTGAACCTGTCCAGCACATACCACGCGCTGCTGGGCCAACCCGCCCTCGCTAAGTTCATGGCGGTCCCCCACTACGCTTACCTGAAGATGAAGCTATCGGGTCCGAAGGGCCTCATCACCATCACTGGCGATTACCGTAAGTCCCTGGAGTGCGCCCGAGACGGTGCCAAACTGGCCGAGTCACTGGTCATAGTTGAGGAGCGGCGCCAGCTCGACTGGGTCGTCACCCTGGCTAGCGAGATGCCGGTCGTGCCGATCACGGCCGAGGAGCCGGCCGACGAAGCCTCGTTCAAGCCCTCCAAGGGGACCAAGAAAGTGAAGTTGAACCCGAAAGATTCCAGCTGCAGCAAGCACGTTGTCGTAGGCACCCGCCTTGACAACAAATAGGAAGGCGAGCACATCGACTACTACTGTGAGAATCGGGATATTTTTGCATGGACCCCAAAGGACATGCCGGGTATCCCGAGGAAGTACGCCGAGCAGAAACTCCACATCCGCAAGGACGCCAAGCCTGTCCGCCAACCCCTGCCCCAAGGATCCATTCGCCATCCCGTGGATCGATCAAGCCATTGATTCCACTGCCAGCTGCGAGCTCCTGTCCTTCCTGGATGCTTACTCCGGCTATCATCGGATAAAGCTGGACCCGGCCGACGCCCTGAAGACGTTCTTCATCACGCCCTTTGGGGCGTATTGCTACATCACCATGTTATTTGGCCTCAAGAACGCGGGCGCCACCTTCTAGCGTTGCATGCATAAATGCTTGCTACCGCAACTCGGCCGCAACATCCACGTCTACGTGGATGACATCATGGTGAAGACCAAGCAGCACCTCACGCTCCTTGAAGACCTGAAGGGAACATTCGCCAACTTGCGCGAATACCAAGTCAAGCTCAACCTGGAGAAATGCGTTTTCGGCGTCCCAGCCGAAAAGCTACTCGGGTTCCTCATCTCGGAGCACGGCATTGAGGCAAACCCGGAGAAGATCAAGGCCATCGAGCGCATGCGCAAGCCGGCTCGGCTGCACGATGTCCAGAAGTTCACCGGCTGCTTGGCCTCGGTCAGTTGGTTACTCAACCGGCTGGGCGAGAGGGCCCTGCCCCTGTATTAGCTGATGAAGATGACGATGTCGTTCAAATGGAACGACCAGGCGGACGAAGCTTTCCGGGACCTCAAGCGCATGCTCTCCACCGCACCCGTCCTGGCCGCACCAGCCAAGAAGGAGTCGTTGTTTCTCTACATTGCCGCAACCTCGCGGTCGGTTAGCAAGGTGATGGTGGTCGAGCGACCGGAGAAGGGCAAGATCCAAGCCGTCCAGTGCCCGGTCTACTACCTGAGCGAGGTGCTCTCCGCCCCCTAAGCAGAACTACCCGTAATACCAGAAGATGTGTTATGGCGTGTACTTCACCGCCAAGAAATTGAAGCAGTATTTCCAAGAGCACGTTATTACTATGGTGAGCACGGCCCCTCTCGGCGAGATCGTCGGGTGCCATGACGCTTCTGGCCGGGTTGCCAAGCAGGCACTCGAGCTAGCCGGCCACACCATCCTCCACGAGCCCCGCACAACGATCAAGTCCCAAGCTCTGGCCGACTTCCTTGTCAATTGGACCGAGACCCAATACTTGTTGTCCCCGCCAGACTCGATGCACTGGCACATGTACTTCGACGGCTCCAAGATGCGCCTTGGCCTAGGGGTCGGCATCGTATTGTCCTCCCCGAAGGGCGACTGGCTTTGATACGCGCTCCAGATCCACTTTGCCGCCTACAACAACGTCGCGGAGTACAAAGCCCTTGTGCATGGCCTCCGGCTTGCCAAGGAACTCGGCCTTCGGCGCATCCTATGCTACGGCGACTCGGATTTGGTGGTGCAGTAGTGCTCCAGCGAGTGGGACGCCCGCGACTCCAACATGGCGAGCTACCACTTCCTCTTCCAATAGCTATCCAGCTTCTTCGGAGGATGCGAGTTCCTCCATGTTCTGCGAGCGGAAGATGAGGTCGCCGACACGCTCGCCAAGATCGCATCGTCCCGACAATCCATCTCATCCGGCGTCTCCCTCGAGCACATGCACAAGCCTCCGTCAAGCCGTCCCCAGACTCCGAGTCTAGCTTCATCCCGGACGACCCGGCCGCGCCTCAACCCGGCCAGGGAACTGGCCAAACTGGCCTGGGGACTGTCGAACCTAGCCCGGACGCCGACGAACCCGGCCCTGGGACTGACGAGCCAGGCATGGGGGCTGCGGACATCAACCCGGCCGCCACCGTCCCCAACCCGGCCATTGTCGTCCCCGACCCAGGGACTGTCGGATTTCGGGTTCCGGCAGACCCTCGAGGTTCGAACACTGGGGTGCGCGTGGAGATTTCGCCTTCTACCTACCTGCACCCCTCTGCCTCGCTAAGATCTAAGCTATGGAAAGAACAGCACAAGAGACACAGGGTTTATACTGGTTCGGGCCACCGTTGTGGTGTAATACCCTACTCCAGTGTGTGGTGTGGTGGATTGCCTCTTGCCCTGATGATGATGAGCAATACAAGGAAGAACAACCTTGCGAGGGTCTGTTCTTGGTTGGGGGGATGAACTGCTAGGAGGAGTTCAGTCACCCTTCTCTCTCTCTCTCTTCTCGATTGCGATGCTGGCTAGTTTCTGGGTTGGCCGATTCTGGATCCCCCTACCCTGTGGGTGGCTAGTCCTATTTATAGGCAAAGGCCCTGGGCCTCTCCCCCAAATATTGAGCGGGAAGGGCGCCAACTGTCGGCGTTCTGGGAACGGGGGTCCCCAGACTTGCCTGCCTGCGGCCTGCGGCGTGGCTCAAAGGAGGCCCAGCACGGCCCATCTTCATCAACACAAGACTCAAGACCCTCGCGAGGGGCCAAGCCTCGCGAGGCGGGCGACACGGAGCTTCCTCAGGCATGGCCTCGTCAGGCTGGCTCGCGAGGAGGTGGAGAGATCAAGGCGGGGTACCTCGCAAGGTGCCCGTGACGCAAGCCATGACGACTCAGGGCGCCAGGCGGGCGCCAGCGTGCGCAGCATCCTTCTTTCCTCTTTGGTGAAAAGGGGGCAAGCGCAGCCGCGGAGTACCGAGGCATCAGGCAAAGGTTGCCATTTCGGTGCAACGAGACCAAGACCAGGAGGACTACGAGACGGAGGTCACCGTGGAGCCCAGGACGGTGTCATCACCAGAGCTTTGCGCAGGCGAAGACTGCTTTTGTCAGGATAGTTGATACTTGTTGTCCCCCTTCAAATTAGCCCGCCATTGTTGGCTCCCTTCCCGCTCAATATTTGGGAAGAGGACCAGGGCCTCTATAAATAGGACCAGCCACCCACATAGCAGTGGGGGTTCGGTTCGGTTCTGTTCGTTCGATCGGTAGGAAGCAGAGTAAGAGAGAGAGAGAGAGAAAGGTGGCTGAACTCCTCCTAGCAGTTCATCACCCCAGCCAAGAACGGGCCCTCACGAGGCTGTTCTTCCTTGTATTGTTCATCATCATCAGCCCCAGGAGGCAATCCACCAACCACACACTGGAGTAGGGTATTACACCACAATGGTGGCCCGAACCAGTATAAATCTTGTGTCCCTTGTGCAGTTCTTTTAGTAGTTTAGATCTTTGCGAGGCGGGAAGGTAGAAGGCGTAATCTCCGCGCGCACCCCAGTGTTCAAACCTTAAGGGTCTGTCGGAACCCGAAATCCGACACCAATAATTGGCCTTTTGAAGGGGAACATCTGGTACACTTATCCTGACTAAAGTTGGTCCTCGCCTGCCAAAGGCTCTGGTGGTGACGCTGGCTTGGGCTCCACAATGACTTCCTTCCTACCGTTGGACTGGTCTTGGTCTCGTTGCACCGAAACACTGCGCGGGCTGGCGCCCGCCTGGCGCCCTTGGTCATCATGGCTTGCGTCACGGGCACCTCGTGAGGTACCCCACCTTGATCTCACCGCCTCCTCGCGAGCCAGCCTGATGAGGCCACGCCTGAGGAAGCTGCATGTCGTCCGCCCCGCGAGGCTTGGCCCCTCGCGGGGGTCTTGGGTTTGTGTTGATGAAGATGGGTCGTGCTGGGGCCCCTTTGAGCCACGCCGCAGGCTGCAGGAAGGCAAGTCTAGGGACCCCCGCTCCCAGAATGCCGACAGGGACAGCCATCCCAGAACCCGCCATGGTGGCCGTCTTCGCCGTAGTAACCGCTCCATCATGGGCCCTGCCCATCTCAGAGTTTCTGGGGAATGGGGCTCTCCCCATGGAAGAGACCGAGCCCTGGCAAGTGCGGCGCTGGGCGCCCGCCTACAACATCATCAACAACGAGCTCGTCTAGCGCATCTCCACCGGTGTGTTTCAGGGCTGCATCAAGCAGGACAGGGGCATTGAGATCCTCCTCGACATACACCAGGGCGAGTGCGGGCACCACGCTACCTGAAGGTCCTTGGTGGCCAAGGCCTTTCGCCATGGTTTCTACTGGCCCACAACCCTCCAAGACGTCGACTCGCTCCTCCTCAAGTGCGAGGGATGCCAGCGCTTCAGTAAGCGCAACCACCAGCTGGCTTCAGCAGTCCGGACCATTCTGATTGCATGGCCTTTTACGGTCTGGGGACTCAACATGGTCGGGGCCTTCAAGACCGCTCGAGGCGGCATGACGCATTTGCTGGTGGCGGTGGACAAGTTCACCAAGTGGATCGAAGCAAGGCCGATCAAGAAGCTGGATGGGCCAACAGCCGTCTGGTTCGTCTTCTTCACAGGCTCTGGGCCTTTTCCAAAATGCGACGGCTTCACAGGCATTCGCCTTCTTCACAGGCTCTGGGCCTTTTCCAAAATGCGACAGCTTCACAGGCATTTGCCTTCCTCACAGGCTCTGGGCCTTTTCCAAAACGCGACAGCTTCACAGGCATTCGCCTTCTTCACAGGCTCTGGGCCTTTTCCAAAACACGACAGCTTCACAGGCATTCGCCTTCTTCACAGGCTCTGGGCCTTTTTAGGGGTAGAACCTCCGGAGGTGCTGGATGTTCCATTCGTTCTGGACCGGCACCCCCTCCTGAGTCTCCAAGCGCGCGGAGCCGGGCCTGGAAACATGAACAACCTTGAACGGGCCCTCCCACATGGGAGAGAGCTTGTGTAGTCCCTCCCTGCAAATTTGGTTAGATGCCGGCACTCTACGTCCTTGGGTCCCGGCCCTCGAGCTAGTCTCAGCCGTCGCTGGTATGCCAGGTCGCGATGCCGTGGACAAGGCCAGAGGGTGAGGGCTGGAGAGCCAGTAAGAGCCCTGAGTCGCGATGCTCAGGTACCCCCCTTTAACGTGCAAGTGGTCGGCATGGAGAAGAAGAGGTGCCGTGGACAGGCATCAAATAATCAAGCATGGTGGGTCGAACGCATGGACGGAAATAAACGCAAAAGGGATGCATGCCGCTGGGTCTGGCCCGAGCGACTTGGGGATGATGCGGCCCGTGGGGCACCCCCAACAGGGTGAGCTAACAACATGAAATAAAAGGGATACATGCCGCAGGGACGGACCCACGCGGCCTGGGAATAATGCAGCCCTGGGGGTGCACCCAGCTGGAAATGAAACTTGAAAGATGTCACCTGATGATGTTGAGGATGAAGGAGTGTTGGTGTAGCTGACTCGGTGGGCTGCGGAAGCCGATCCTCACGAGCCCCCAGACCCAGGGGCCTAGGGAGGCTCCGGAGGAGCTGGTGGCCCCTCGCGGACCATCTCCATCTCCGCCAGGGCTGCGGAACGCCTGGCCTCTTGAGCCTCCATGATGCCCCTCATGAGGCGCTGGCATGTGGCAGCCGCGTTCGGCAAGCCGTAAGGCATGCGAACGTAGCTGTGGGATGGACCTTCGCAGCGCCCCACTCGCGAGGGCCAGAGGCGCTCCAGAGAGGTGACTCGATTGAGCCTTGGTATGTCGATGCAGACGCACAGCCCACCATCCTCGCCTGGATGGGGAGCCACAGCTGGTAGGCGGCGGCCGCCTCTCATGACTCTTGACTCCTGTAGCTCCTGAATGGCCTTGCTGACGAACTCCTGAGGATCTGGCCCTCCTTGCCTTACTCCTTCTTGAGGGAAACGTGCTTCCAAACACGCCTCCATGTGGTGCCCAAGCGCCTCCCTCGTGACCTTAGCCAGGTCGGTGGACCTCCAGGGGAGAGCCCCCGAGCCCTGCCTGAGGAGGGCGCCGAGTGCGCTTTCCTATGCGATGGAAGGAGGTTCCCCCTGCGCGGGCGCGCGCCCTGAGGGGCCTGCCTCCTGAGGGGTCGGGCCGGACGATGTCTTCTTCTTCTTGGGGGCGGTCTCGGGAAGTCTCCTGCTTTCGCGATCCGGGTCTTCCAACAATGCGGCCTGAAAGGCTCGTTCCAGGGAACACACGGCGTCCTTCTCTTCACAGGGCACCGTGATGAATCCGCCACTTCCTGGCATCTTGAGGACGTTGTAGCCGTGGTGAGTTATGGCCATGAACTTGGCCAGCGCTGGGTACCCAAGGATGGCGTTGTACGGCAGGCGAATGTGGGCGACGTCGAAGTCGATGAGCTCGGTGCGGTAGTTGTCGCATGCCCCGAAGGTGACAGGGAGGCGGACCTGCCCAATCAGGACCGTGGAGCCGTCGGTGACTCCGGAGAAAGGCTTGGTTGGCTGAAGCTGGTTGTAGGGCACTTGGAGATTGTTGATTGTTTCCACGGACAGGACGTTGAGCCCTGCCCCGCCATCGATGAGGGTCCTGGTGACCACCACGTTGCCGACGATTGGGGAACAAAGCATCGGGAGGACTCCGACTGTGGCCGCACACTTGAGCTGATCTGCTGAGCTGAACGTGATGGCGCACGCCGACCACCTGAGAGGGCGCGTGGCTTCCAGCTTGGGGATGACAGCGTTCACTTCGCGGGCAAACTGCTTGAAGATGCGTTGAGAGGCTGGGGCTTGAGCCCCGCCCAGGATGCAGGCAATCGCGCGCGGCTCCTAGAAGCCCCCAGCCCCCTCGTCCTGATGGCGGTCCTCGTTTCTCCTTGGCTGCGGTGGCAGTGGAGGGAGGCCTGCGTTGCCTTGCGGGCGATCCTCGCGAGGCTGATCCCTCCAGTCTCCCTCGCGAGGCGGGTCTTGCCAGCAATCCTCGCGAGGTCGATCGTGCCACCCCTGGCGTAGGCAGCGGTCTTCCCAGCGTCCTGCGTTCCTTACTCCTCCTCGACCGTAGCCCCGGTCACCGCGGTCGGGGCGATGGCTGACCCTTCCTTCTCGCACGGCTCGGAGCTCTTGACATTCATTGGTGTTGTGGGTGTGGAGGTCGTGGTACACACAGTACCGACTGCCCTTGGAAGGTTCGGGCTGATCTCTGCCCCGCTTGGTGTCTGGTTCTGCCGCGAGCACAGCAGCCCCCTTGCGCTTCACATCCTTGGCCTTGGGCTTATTCTCTTTTAGGTCTGCGGCAGGCAGCTCGAGGAGGGAGAGACGCCCTTCTTCAGCCCTGGCGCACTTGGTTGCCAAGATGAACAACTCCAAGGAGGTGCACAGGTCTTCATGCATCGGCAGCTCCTCCTTCATCTTGACATCACGCACGCCGTCGGAGAAGGCTGAGATGATGGCCTCCTCGGTTACCTTGGGAATCTTGAGGCGTGCGTGGTTGAAGCGCTGGATGTACTTCTGCAGGGTCTCTCCAGGATGTTGCTTGATGCGGCGCATGTCGCTCACGGTGGGTGGCCGGTCGCGAGTACCTTGGAAGTTGGCGATGAAGCGGGTGCGCATCTTGTCCCAGGAGGAGATCGTGCCTGGAGCCAGGTTCAGGAGCCAGGTGCGGGCCCCGTCCTTGAGCGCCATGGGAAACCAGTTCGCCATGACCTTCTCGTCTCCGTTGGCAGCTTCGATGCCCAGCTCATAGAGCTGGAGGAACTCCGCAGGGTCGGCCGTGCCGTCGTAACGAGGAGCAGGTCTGGCTTGAACTTGCCGGGCCACGCGACGCTGCGTAGCTCGGTGGTGAAGGCGCGGCAGCCTGCTGTGGCCACGGGAGGCCTTGGGTGACGGAGAGTTTGGTCTTGCATGTCCCCACGCGCTGCAGCTGGGAGCAGCGCGGGGTCTTGACGCGCGGGAGCAGGAGCATAGCCGCGACGTGCTGGAGCAGGGAGCGCCCGGGCGGCTTCTTGCGGGCGAGGGACTTCTTGGCAGCTCTGCTCTTGCCGCGCTGGCACCTGACGGAGCGGGTTATGCCCAGGGGCCACGCGCCTTGGAGCCATGGCGCCTTCTTGAGGAGGAGGCGGCCGGGGCGCCGCCGGAGCTTCATTGCCCGCGTGGGGCGGGGTGCGGTGCAGCGGAACGGATGGCGCAGGAGAGCACCCTGCGGCACGGACGAGCTCGGCGACGCGGTCGAGCCATTCTTCGTAGACGTTGTCGACGGGACGGTAGCGCAGGAGCTCATTTGCCGCGATGAGCACAGCTCGAGCCTCCATGGGCGCGCGGAGCATGCGGGATGAAGAACCAGCAGGGGTGAGCGAGGGAGTAGCGGTGCGGCCGTCTTGCTGCACGGACGGATGCTGAGACGACGCTTGCCGCTCGTCCCCCGCCGGGCCGGTTGCGGCGTTGACGGCAGGTGACGGGGAACGGCGAGGACGCCCGCCAACAGGAGCCATCTGGGCGACGCGGGAAGCGAGAGCGGCCCGGCGCTCGGCGCGGGCCCGACGAGCGTCAGACATGGACGCGATGGTTGGAGGAGAACGGGGTGGTGGAAGACGAATTCCGGCGCACCCCTACCTGGCACGCCAAATGTCGGATTTCGGGTTCCGGTAGACCCTCGAGGTTCAAACACTGGGGTGCGCGCGGAGATTTCGCCTTCTACCTACCTGCAGCCCTCCGCCTCGTTAAAATCTAAGCTATGGAAAGAACAGCACAAGAGACACAGGGTTTATACTGGTTCGGGCCACCGTTGTGGTGTAATACCCTAGTCCAGTGTGTGGTGTGGTGGATTGCCTCTTGGGCTGATGATGATGAGCAATACAAGGAAGAACAACCTCACAAGGGTCTGTTCTTGGTTGGGAGGATGAACTCCTAGGAGGAGTTCAGTCACCCTTCTCTCTCTCTCTTCTCGATTGTGATCCTGGCTAGTTTCTGGGTTGGCCGATTCTGGATCCCCCTACCCTGTGGGTGGCTAGTCCTTTTTATAGGCAAAGGCCCTAGGCCTCTCCCCCAAATATTGATCGGGAAGGGCGCCAACAATTGGCCATTTTGAAGGGGAACATCTGGTACACTTATCCTGACTAAAGTTGGTCCTCGCCTGCCAAAGGCTCTGGTGGTGACACTGGCTTGGGCTCCACAATGACTTCCTTCCTGCCGTTGGACTGGTCTTGGTCATGTTTCACCGAAATGGGTGCCTTTGCTTGATGCTCTCGCCTGCGCTTGCTCCCTTTGCACCAAAGAAGAAAGGAGGACACTGCGCGGGCTGGCGCCCGCCTGGCGTCCTTGGTCGTCATGGCTTGCGTCACGGGCACCTCGTGAGGTACCCCGCCTTGATCTCTCCGCCTCCTCGCGAGCCAACCTGATGAGGCCGCGCCTGAGGAAGCTCCGCGTCGTCCGCCCCGCGAGGCTTGGCCCCTTGCGAGGGTCTTGGGTTTGTGTTGATGAAGATGGGCCATGCTGGGCCCCCTTTGAGCCATGCCGCAGGCCGCAGGCAGGCAAGTCTGGGGACCCTCGTTCCCAGAACACCGACAGGGACAGCCATCCCAGAACCCGCCATGGTGGCCGTCTTCGCCGTAGTAACCGCACCATCATGGGCCCTGCCCATCTCAGAGTTTCTGCGGAATGGGGCTCTCCCCATGGACGAGACCAAGGCCTGGCAAGTGCGGCGCTGGGCGCCCGCCTACAACATCATCAACAACGAGCTCGTCAAGCGCATCTCCACTGGTGTGTTTCAGGGCTGCGTCGAGCAGGACAGGGGCAGTGAGATCCTCCTCGACATACACCAGGGCGAGTGCGGGCACCACGCTACCTGAAGGTCCTTGGTGGACAAGGCCTTTCGCCATGGTTTCTACTGGCCCACGACCCTCCAAGACGTCGAGTCGCTCCTCCTCAAGTGCGAGGGATGCCAGCGCTTCAGGAAGCGCAACTACCAGCCGGCTTCAGCAGTCCAGACCATTCCGATTGCATGGCCTTTTGCGGTCTGGGGACTCAACATGGTCAGGCCCTTCAAGACCGCTCGAGGCGGCACGACGCATTTGCTGGTGGCGGTGGACAAGTTAACCAAGTGGATCGAAGCAAGGCCGATCAAGAAGTTGGACGGGCCAACAGCCGTCTGGTTCGTCAAAGACATTGCAGTGCGCTACGGCATGCCGAACAGTATCATCATGGACAACGGAACCAACTTTGCCAAGGGTGCAGCCGCGCAATACTGCTCCGTCTCCGGCATCCGCCTTGACCTGGCTTCGGTGGCACACCCGCAGTCCAATGGCCAGGTCGAGCGGGCCAACGGCCTCATCCTATCCAGTATCAAGCCGCGGCTCCTCGAGCCGCTCGTCCGCTCGCCCGGCAGCTAGCTCGACAAGTTGCCGGTCGTCCTTTGGAGTCTTTGCACCATACCAAACCGGTCGACTGGGTTCACCCCATTCTTCCTCGTCTACGGGGCCAAAACCGCCATCCCGACCGATGTCGAGTTCGAATCGCCGCACGTCGCGATGTACGCCGGAGCCGAAGCCAAAGAAGCCCGCGAGGATGGCATCGACCTTCTCGAAGAAGAACGCCTCTTGGCACTTAGCCGGTCAACCATCTACCAGCAAGGCCTAAGGCACTACCACAGCAAGAAGATTAAGCCCCTCGCATTTTGCGAGGGAGACCTTGTCCTCCGACTCGTTCAGCAGCAATCTGTCCTCCCCGTGGGAGGGCCCCTTCATCATTAGCAAAGCCTTGGGAGACCGCAATGCTTACTACCTCATCGATGCCCGCAAGTCAAACAAGCGCAAGAGAGACACCGCCGGTGAAGAAACAACCCAGTCGTGGAACGCATAACTCCTCTGCCCTTTTTACAGTTAACCATGTGCACGTATGTATCGCTGCCTTTTTTAATCATATATGAGAACTATGGCGTCCCCGAACGATGCTCGGGGTCTGCCCTTTCCGGCCAAGCTATTCTGTCTCCTGCATTCATGCATTTTTTAAAACCAACCCCACCACCGGTTCGGCTTGCTCGACCCGTGGGATCGGGGGCTGGTCGGCTTGGACACCACCCGCCGCCTTCCTTAGTGATTCCTGGTGCGTTGAGATCGCCGCGGTCCTCCACTTTGCCCTAGGTCACAGAACCGGCTTCGGCTGTCGGCTGGCAAGAAAAATAGGCCAACACACCAGCGCGTTATGAGTACTAAGTCAAGGGCCGCGGGATTGCCAAATCCGGCACCGACACTTCAAGTTGTCGCACGACAGGCTGCTCGCTAACCGGCTACGCCGGATTGCTGCCAGCTGGCCCAGTGGGTGTTTCTCTCGCGCTCAACGTTTCAAAAAGCCTAAGTACCACACACTCATCTCAAAGGCCAAACTCCTTGTCACGGACCGGAGCCTCGGCTGTCAGACTCGCGGGGGGAGGCCCAAGAGGGGAAGGTCACAAGAAAATGGCTCAAAAGACGAAAAGCAAAGGCACAAACATCCACGAAATTTATACATCACAAATTTAAAACAGGCCCAAGGCTAGAGTTCATTACACCCAAAACAGCCCCAGTGGGTGGGTGGACCTGCTACCTAACGGAAATTTCTAAGATAAACAGGGCTGCCTCAGGCATCCCCAGCGCCAGGTCGCGCAGCTGCCGGCTCCTCCTCGATGGCCTCCGGGTTCGCCAGGTGTCGGCGTCCTCCTCTCTGGCATCGTCATCGCCATAAACGCCCGTCTCCTTGGAGTTGCCCTCCGGGTCATTCAGAAGCAGGCCGTAGTCGTCAGTAGGCATGACTCCGCCATCTTCTGTCTGCTCCAGTTGGAACTCGTCGAGAATGGCGAACCCGGCAATGTAGCCGGCCTGGGCTGCGATTCGTCCGGCCTCCACCCATAGCTGGTTCTCTGCGCCGGCTCGCTGGCCCATCAGCGCATCCAGCGATAGATCCGGATGCCAAGACATCGCAAACCTGAGTGCCATCTCAGCGCCGGCACGGGCGGTAGAAACACGCCACTCGTGGAGCCGGTCCGAGCCCGACTCCAACCACCGCGCCAACCACGAGAAGTTGTTCGGCCCAACAGAGCCCGCCCAGAGGGCCCCCGTCATTGCCGCACCGGCTTCGAAGAGTCGCCCCATGTGCTCACCCAAGACTCGTAGACGAGCTTCGGCGGCGATCACGATCTCCAGGAAGGTCCAAGCAACCCGTGGGTCGATCCCGGAGCCCACAACTCCCTGCGGGTCTCGCTGGAAGCGGACGGCCTCCTCCGCCAGCTGGCGCGTCTCCGGGAAGGCCCCTGTCAAAAAGAAGAGCAAGTCAGATCAATCACCAAGGGAAAGAAGCCAGCATTCCACCCCGGCAGAACCCAATAAAAGCACTTACTAGAGAAGGACTCTTCCAGGTGTTGCGCCCGAATCTCGGGGGCTACACCCAGTGGGCGCACTAGCGCACCCCCACTAAAAAGAGCGTGCAAGAAAAATACCTGCGGCGAACTTATGAACACGGCGCGCTCCAACTCCCGCGTCTGCACCACCTCGGCCTGGGCAAAGGCCTGAATCCTATCCGCCCGCCCCCGCAGGCGCCGGCTCACGGCAGCCATCGTCGCCTCCTCCTAGGTCAGGGGCCCGAAGAAGACCTCGCTGGTCCCGCCCTGAGCCAGCTGTGACCCGGCGACCCCCTGGCCTGGGCACCAGGGCGTACTCTCCACTGCCAGCCTCTTCCGCGACCGGCGCCTTCTCCAGCGCCCTCGCCGATGCCTTCTCCGGCACCCTCGCTGGCTCGACGGCCGGAGTGGCCGGTGGCACCCCGCCCATCGGCACCCGAGACGCTCCCTCCGGCGCCGCTCGTGACGCGTCCTCCAAGACGACATCGCCGCCGCCTCCCTCGACCCCCGCCTCCCGGTCGAGGTCCATGGCGTCCGCACGGCCACCTTGGCCGCGCTCCCCCTGCGACGACGGCATGAAGATCGTCTCCGCCGGCTCCATCCCCGGCATCTCGGGCCACGCCGGCTCGCGCCCACGTCGTCCCAGCGTTGGCCCAATCCTGGGCCGATGCCGCCCCCAGCTCTTCCTCGGCCCTGTTCCGGTCCCGCCAGGCCAGGCCTTCGGTATCGGCCGGGTATAGGCCGAGGTCCGAGTCGGCCGCCTCCTTGTCCTGGTCGACAGCGCTGGTCCAGGTCCTTCGGAACACGGCACCCACGGTGGACGCGGCGTCCGCCGCCGCCAGTGCCAATGCGATCGGTGACCTGAAGCTCAATGAAGTAAACGAACAAGAACCAAGCAAGGCCGCTCGGCCATTCAAGTTCAACAAGAAGGAAACTTACCCAGGCACCACCAGAACGGTGGGTCTCGCCGGCCTCACCTGCGGAGCGCCGCGCCTCCACTTGGCGGGCGGCTTTGCGCCAGCGGCCGGGTTCGCCTTACGCTTCACGGCCGGGGCTCGGGGCGCGACGTTGTCCTTCCCATGCGGCCGCCTCGCCGCCGTTGCCCCCCGAGAGGACCCGGCGCCAGCCGCGCTGCCGCCTTCTCCACCCAGTGCTGCTGCATCGACAACTCACGTCAGCACACCTTGCACCGCCTCGCACCCGGCAACTCAAGAAATACGGAAGACAAACTTACCCGCGCGGCGCCCTGCACCGGCATCGGCGGCCGCCTCCTCCTCCTCGCCGTGGGCCGCGGGCTCCTCCGAGCCGGCCCGCACCACCTGCGTCGGCGCGCGGTCATACAGATGTCGGATGACGTTCAGAAGCACCTCCCGCATTGCGTCGGGGCGAACGAGAAGATATGTAGTGGCAAAGTGCATGGACCAGGGACTCACCACGGGTGTCGGGTTCGCCCGGCTGTACGGAGGCTTCCCGAACTCCCAATCCTCCCGCAACCCGGCCTTGGAGATGTCGTTGACCCGACGGGCACCCTGGTCCGCCGCCAGGCGCAAGTTCGACATGCGATTGGGGTCTTGGAGTCCGGTCATTTGGCCGATGATGTGAGTGCGCTGCTGCTGCGGCAGCACCCGGTGCTTGATGAAGGCAGTGATGAGGTCGGTGTCGGTGAGCTCTTCCCGCTCCCTCATCTCTGACACCCGCTAGCACAGGTTGAGCACCTCCTGCGACGGGTGTTGGTGTCAAAATCGGCGGATCTCGGGTAGGGGGTCCCGAACTGTGCGTCTAAGGTCGATGGTAACAGGAGACAGGGGACACGATGTTTACCCAGGTTCGGGCCCTCTCTATGGAGGTAATACCCTACGTCCTGCTTGATTGATATTGATGAATATGAGTATTACAAGAGTTGATCTACCATGAGATCATAATGGCTAAACCCTAGAGGCCTAGCTTGTATGGCTATGGTAATGAATATCCCCCTATCCGGACTAAGCCCTCCGGTTTATATAGACACTGGGAGGATCTAGGGTTACACAAGGTCGGTTACAAAGAAAGGAATCTACATATTTGATCGCCAAGCTTGCCTTCCACGCTAAGGAGAGTCCCATCCGGACACGGGTGTAGTCTTCGGTCTTCGTGTTCTTCACAGCCCATCAGTCCGGCCCATGGCTAACAGGTCGGACGCCCGAGGACCCCTTAGTCCAGGACTCCCTCGGTAGCCCCTGAAACTGGCTTCAATGACAAGGTATCCGGCGCATAGATCTGTCTTCGGCATTACAAGGTGGGTTCCTCCTTCCGAACTCCAAGATAGTCTTCGGATGTATTGAACGTGTCCGGACCTATAACACACGCACCACACACAACCGCAGAGAGAATATAATATTCCACGAGTCCAATCCACTGACAACTTTTTACAACATGACATCACGTCTGCCTGGTCATAATTTCGAACCATTTTTCATGTGCCGCTCCACATTTCGAGACACGGTTGCCATTGGCACGTCTTGTCAAAACAGAGACCGTGTCCCCTTATTGCGGGATTCTCATTAATACGGGCATGGGTAACCCAACCGTGCCATTTACACAGCCCTTGGGAGTAGGCGAATTTTAAGGCGAGTAGGGAGGCGTTCAATATTCACTGACCTTATAAGGAGATAAGAATCCCCTTTCTTCTCCCATGCCTTCTCTCTTCCCCTGCCCTTCCACTCTTGAGCTCCAGCGCCCAAGTTCTCATCTTTTTCCCACTCGAGCAAGCACTCAACCATGTCCGGATCCAGAGGTCAAGGCAAGTGGATGGCCTCCTCCGTCAAGGAGAAGGACATTGCCGAGCTTCGGGCGGCCGTGTACCTGGCGAAGGAAATCGCCCACCGCCTTCTAGCCAAGGGACAAATTGTCCCCACCCCGAAGCGCAGCGAGAGGGTAGTATTCATCCCTCATTTCCTCCGCGGGCTACCGTTTCCACTCCACCCTTTCGTCTGCGGTCTGATGTTCTACTACAGGATACACTTCCACGACCTATCCCTGAACTCCTTCCTCAATATCTCGGCGTTCATCGTCATGTGTGAGGCATTCCTCCACATCCAACCCCACTTTGAGTTGTGGCTCAAAATCCTCAATGTGAAGCCGAAGGTGGTGGATGGCCAGCACGTGGAGTGCGGAGGCTCCATGGTGAGAAAGCTAACCAATGTCTCCTGGCCAAAAGGCACTTTCGTGGAGACTGTCAAGGAATGGCAAAAACAATGGTTCTACATCACAGAACCCCGCGATGCCACCTGGACCGTGGCTGCCGAATTCAACTCCGGCGCTCCCATGCGACTCACCTCCTGGGTCGAGAAAAGCCCGAACTGGTGTTCGTCAGATGAGCTGATAGCGCTGCAAACACGCATCCAAAGCATGGTGGACAAAGACATCAAGCTCGTCGACGTAATCCAAGTGATGCTGGTGTGTCAAATCCTCCCCCTACCAGAGTCGCCCTCTATGGGAGTTCAATCCGAAGAAGCACCATACCCTGGAGAGGCTCTTCGAAACAACTCACGAAGATGCCTGGAAGTTGCTCTTCAAGGGCAACGAGATACCACCGGCCACGGACTCAGACCGCGGGCACGACATTAACCACCTCCCCAACGAGGTATGTTATCTTTAACACATCCCCTACTTGCTTGTTTCGTGGATGATATCTAAGCTTTTATTATCATTGTTTCTTCAGAACTGGATGGAGAGGGCAAAGAAGATCCAGTGTCCGGATCTCTGCCTGAAGAACCAGTCATTCTGCATTTAGCGAAGATGCTGGTGATGGTGCCCTATACGGCGCCGGTGAAGAAGGCCACGGGGAAGGCCAAGGGGGTCCGGAGTGGCCCCCGCCGCAAGGGCGCTTCGGACGCGACGTCCGAAGACAAGACCCGTTCCTCCATCGCCGAAGATGACGATCATGAGGAGGAGGAGGAGGAGGAGAGCGATTCTCCCCCTGATGGGGGGAGGAAGAAGAGGGTGGCCTCCACAATTCTGGAGGCGGAGGCGCCCAAGAAGGGGAAAGGCCCGCTCGCGGGTAGCTCCGTCTGCATGGGACGTTGACAGTAGTCCGGAGCGACGCCCCCGCACTAAGCCTCGGTCCGCATCATAAGTGCTAATACTCGTATATGCCCATAAATCTAACCTCTCCTCTTTGCCGTATTGACATGATTAATTATGCTATTGCAGTCCGGCCCATGACAGCTCCCAGCGATCCTCATTAAGAGGCTCATTGGACTCAAAGGAGATGGCCAGCGAGACACCGCCGGCCACTTACTCTCCCAAGGCCAAGGGAGATGGCGAGGTGCTCTCCCAACGGACCTTCACTGGCCAGGGGAGGTTCAGGAGGCCGTCAAGGCAGCACCAGAGGGTGATACCTCGGCTGTCGGACACATGGGGGACCAAGCCCCCATGGAGACTGATGATGGGGGCCGAGCTCAATTCGGCCCCCATATGAGCGCGGATCCAGAGACCCATACGGCCCCGGAATCCGACAAGCAGCTTCCTTCAAGAGTAGGAGGCGTTCCTATCCCGCCGGCGACCTCTGTCCAACCAGAGGCGCTGGACAATCTATTAGAAGCGCTGCCAGGCGCTTCCATTGTGGAAGAACACCGTATCCTTATGGGTACAGTGATTGAGAAGGTTCGGTCCATTAAAAGCGGACTGACCGAAGCCTGCAATAGCCTATTGACAGGTTTTGAGGTAAGCGACGTTTAACCAAGAAAATACCCACATAGATAATAGCCCCTAAGACATTGTCTGGTGTTCGGAAAGAAAAGTCGGACAGAGGATCAACTAAATTTCCAAGGAAACAAAACAAACTGTGTCTGATGTGAATAAGTAGGCGTCACTGCTGGCTGCGACTTCTCACACTACCGAAGTCGCCGGACTAAAGCAGAAACTAGAGCGGGCCGAAGAAGAGCTCGGCCAGGCGAGGAAGCAGCTGGAAGACCAGCAAGGTATGCAATGGCTCGCTATATATTTGGAAAGAGTAAATGATGTATACTGACCATAGTGTCATTATATGTGTAGGGGCGACGACCGAGGTCGCGGCCCTGAAAGAGGCCCTGGCTGAAGCCAAGGGGAAAGCTGTCAAGGAGCAGGCCGCTCGCAAGAAGCTGAAGGCCTGGCAGAACGAGGTCCAGCAAGAGCTCCAGGACGCGGTGAAGAAGTACGAGACCCTAGAGGGTGATGTTTCGGCTCGAGAGACCGAACTCTCCAAGGCTCGTCAAAGCGCGGAAGTGGCCCGGGTTGAATCCCAGGGTGCCCTCGAGGAGATCCAAGAGGCCAGGAAGATCGCGGCGGATAAGGCATTTAGTATGCAAAGCAAATATATAAAGAAGAAGTATTTCTTACTAACCTGGATTCGGAGTTCTCTAGGAGCCTTCGCAGATCTACGGCGCAGTGTGTCCGACGCCGCGAAGTTCTTCCGAGCCGAAGAAGGGAGCTCCACGGAGAAATTGTTCTGGTCGCAGTATCTTGCGCCAGAGCATCCCGTGCCCTTCACCGATCAGCTGAAATAGCTGGTGGAGCTACATAGGGTGGCCAAATTAGCCATGAAGGATTTGATAATCCGGCTGTGGCCAGCCGAAGCTATGCCCGGCAGCTACTTTAGACTCATGAAGCGGCTGGTGAACGCATGTCCTCGGCTGGACGTCGTCAAGCGATCGGCCTGCATTTAAGGTGCGCGCATGGCCTTCGCCTGCTGCAAGATGTGGTGGGCGAAGATGGACGTCGTCGAGCTGACCAAGGGGCCGCCAGAGGGCAAGGAGCACCGCACACCCGAGCGTTGTTTTGCAGATGTCCTAGAGGGGTCTCGCATTGTAGCAACGCAGTGTTCGCAGGATATTATCTTTGAACGAATGTATTCAAGTTCCTTCTAATTTGTATAATAGAACAAGGTGGGTTTGTAATATAATGCTTGTTATGTTTTTAAATTTTACCTCCTGTGCGGCCGTGTTTTATGAAATCTAAGGGTTGGCCAGTTGTTGGCTTCTGCCCCCACGTAGGTAGTACAGGGGTGTTCAGGATGGTATCTAAACAATCTTGATCCAATTATATGGTCCTTGAAGGAGTTGTTTAGCGCAACGAACCAGGCAACCAGACTATGCGGCTTTAACGCCCTCACTTAGCCATAGGAGTTCGACAATAAAAACATGGGCGCAGCCCCTAGTATCCGAACTAGAGTGCTATAAGCGTCTGATCGGGAAGTACCGATCCTTCGCGTAATGCAGAAGAAATCTCCAATGATTTGCAACCTCCGAACAGCTGACCGCCTCTCGCCGCATCATGACAGTCAGTTTTCGGCTTTCTCTACTGAGGTGCTCCTTTGGATAAACCAAGGCACAATCACAGTAGTTCTCCCTTTACTACCTTAGTCAATATAGCGGAACTTAAGGTAGCAAGCAGAGGAGCCGGGCAACCCAACTATTGACCAAAGTCATGATTCGGAGCCAATGCATATAATGCTAAATTCGGGGTGCCGAACTATACTTATAAAAAGTGTTCGGACTTTTGTTGCCGTAGTGTGGGGTGCTATGAAGCCCCTGGCAAACATCAAACGTACCAAAGTGTACGGGTGCTACCCCCTAGGGTTATCCATAGGGGGGAAGAAGGAAAAAAAGAAAAGAAAGAAAATAGAAAGGGTGCAAAGATCATCAGCTGGGGCTCTAAAGCTCCAGCCACAAACTGTTTTCATTGTAATTTGATTAATATGTCGAGGCGCATTGATACAAGTAGTGCGATAAGCAACTGGCTATTTAACATGCCAAAAACCAAGGGAGAGCTGCATGTGGGTCCTGAAAAATAGGTAGAGTGATGTTTGATGAAACCACCTTGAAAATCCCTCACACGTCTGCGTTTCTTGGCGTCTTGGTGTGTTTATCCTTCCAGAGGGCTGGCGATCAGGCCATCAGATGGGGCCCGCGGAATTGAAACCTAAAAAGGAAACGAGTAGAAGTGAAAGTATGTGTATATCCGGTGTCGGTTGAGCCGTACTGTGGATCACAAGCTAGCTATGCCTTTGTCGATGCCCATGGAACTTTGAGTGCGTAGTTATGTACGCGCAGCGCGAATGCCACCACGGACTGAGACGGAGGCCGTATTGCTAGTCCTGCTGCAGGGTAGTTCAGACCCTCTTGACGGTGTCCATGGGCTTGGCAGCCGAATAAAGCTTCTGCTTGAGAAGGCCGCTCTGTACTTCTGCTGCTAAGGCAGCTGTGTGCTCTTCTGTACGGAGGGAGCGTTCCATATTTCCATTGACTGTTATGATGCCACATGGACCGAGCATCTTGAGCTTGAGATAAGCATAGTGTGGCACTGCGTTAAATCGGTCGAATGCGGTCCATTCGACCAGTGTGTGATAGCCGCTGCGAAAGGGTACTATGTCGGAGATTAACTCCTTGCTTCGGAAATTGTCCGGAGATCCAAAGATGACCTCTAGCGTGATTGAGCCCGTACAGCGGGCCTCGACGCCTGGTATGACTCCTTTAATGGTAGTCTTTGTGGGTTTGATCCGTGATGGATTAATGCCCATTTTGCGCATTGTATCCTGATAGAGCAAGTTGAGGCTGCTGCCGCCATCATCAGGACTCGCGTCAGGTGGAACCCATCAATTATCGGGTCCAGGACCAGTGCGGCTGAACCACCACAACGGATAATGGTCGGATGATCCTGGTGATCAAAAGTGATCGGGCATGATGACCATGGATTAAATTTTGGGGCGACTGGCTCTATCGTGTAGACGTCCCTGAGCGCGCGCTTGTGCTCCCTCTTGGGGATGTGGGTAGCATATATCATGTTCACCGTTTTGACCTGAGGGGGAAACTTCTTCTGCCCCCTATGTTTGGCGGTCGGGGCTCCTTGTCGTCGTCCTTGTTTTGCGATCCCTTATCCTTGTTTTCGGCATTTAACTTGTCGGCCTGTTTAAATACCCAACAATCTCTATTGGTGTGATTGGGTGGTTTGCGATCAAGTATGCGGTCCAAGCTAGATGGGCCCGAATTGTTCTTTTGAAACGGCTTCTTCCGCTGACCGGACTTAGAGCCACTGAATCTGACGTTAATCGTCGTATCCTCGGTGTTGGCATTGTTGTTTTGTCGCTTGTATCTGTTGCGTCGAGACTTGTCTTTGTTATTTTTAACTTCAGGGGTGTCGGCGTCGCTTGGATTGTTTTTGCTACGGGCCAGCCAACTATCCTCACCCGCGCAAAAGTGGGTCATGTGTGTCGTAAGGGCTGCCATAGATTTCGGCTTTTCTTGGCCAAGGTGGCGGGCGAGCCATTCGTCACAGATGCTATGTTTGAAGGTCGCTAGGGCTTCGGCATCCGGACAGTCAGCGATCTAGTTCTTTTTGGTTAGGAACCTAGTCCAGAATTTCCTGGCTGACTCTCCATGTTGTTGAACTATGTGGCTTAAGTCATCGGTGTCTGGTGGCCGGACATATGTACCTTGGAAGTTGTCGAGGAAGGCTTCTTCCAAGTCTTCCCAGCTGCCAATAGAGTTTTCACGCAGGCTGTTTAACCAGTGCCGAGCTGGTCCTTTAATCTTTAGAGGGAGGTATTTGATAGCATGGAGGTCATCTCTGCGGGCCATATGTATATGGAGAATGAAGTCTTCAATCCATACCGCGGGGTCTGTGGTTCCATCGTATGATTCTATATTCACGGGTTTGAACCCTTCTGGGAATTGATGTTCCATGACTTCGTCAATGAAGCAATGAGGGTGTGTGGTGCCTCTATATCAGGCTGTATCGCGGCGTAGCTCTAATTGAGCCCGTCTGTGGCTTTCAGCCCGTGCATGACTAAGTTTGTCACGTCCGAATAGATGGTCGTCGTCGCGTGTCGAGGCACGTCCTCGCGATCCGTAGATCGGTCTGGTATGTCCTGCTTTATTGTTCAGGTCCTGCCGAAGGTCATATGTATGGTCGTGGGCTAATTTACCTCTGACTTTGCGATGAGGCAGGGCAGGCTGGTGTTCGGCTTGAGTTGTCGTTTTGTCCCGACCACGTGGTGGTCGGTCAGCCGCATTGTGCGATGGTGGTCTGTATTCCGGTGCCTCATCATCGAACTGAGGTAGCAATTTGCGCTTCGGGTAGCTTTTGGTTGGGCGCTTGAGTCCGTATTCTTAGGCTGTTAGGACATCGTTCCATTTATCGTTAAGCAGATCTTGGTCAGCTTGAAGCTGTTGCTGCTTCTTTTTCAGGCTCCTTGCAATGGCTATCAGCTGGCGCTTGAAGCGCTCCTGCTCAAGAGGTTCCTCAGGCATGATGAAATCCTCGGTGTCAAGGCTCGCCTCGTCCTCGAAGAGCGGAAGATAATTGCCATCCTCTGAGTCTTCATGTGTGGCCTGTTTTCCAGGGCTAACCTGCCCATCTTCCCGTTCATCTTGTTTAGTAGCTGCATCAACAGAGTCTTCGTTGTCTTCGGCACCTTCCGGAGCATTATCTTCTCCCGTGCCGGTGTTGCTGTCCCTACTGCGGCGTGACTTAGAGCGGCACCGCTGACGCCGGCGCTTTTATTATATTTCGGAAGGTTTATCCTCTATTGGGTCTTCCTTGTCATCGTCGCTGTTCTCCTTTGGTGCACCCACCATGTATACATCATACGGGGAAGTGGCCGCCCAGCGTCCGGTGAACGGCGGGTTCTGGGCCTCTTCTTCTCCGGCATCGTCGTCCATACCATCGATGTCGTCGGAGCCATAATCAAGTGTGTCGGTTAAATCCTTGACAGTGGCTATAAAGTGGGTGGCGGGTGGGGAGTGAAATTCTCTGTCGTCAACCCTTAGTTTGAACCGGACATACTTCGACTGTCGGTCCCCCGCCAAGGACAGGTTCTTTAATGAGTTTAGCATATCGCCCAAGGGTGAGTGCTGGAAGATGTCTGCGGTGCTGAACGAAGATCGATAAACGATCAAGTTCGGCGTCCGCAGGCTCACATGGTTCGGGACTTATGGCTTGAGACAAGTCCGGAGTTCCGGTGACACAGATATTGTGTGAGGTTAAGTCCATGTGCGGCTCCAACGTCGAGGAATTTGTGGCCTCCGTGGTGGGGTTGAGCCTCCAATCCTTGGATGGCGCGGTATGCTCCGGATTTAGGGCCAGAGCGATTGCAGGAGCTATCTCCTGAATGGGGTCCGATGATAGATTTAGGTCATGTTCATCGAGGTGACCAGGAGCGGTCGCCGCGGTCTCAAATCCGGCGAAGATCAAATCTCCACGGATGTCCCTGACGTAGTTCAAGCTCCCAAATCTGACTTGATGGCCAGGGGCGTATCTTTCGATCTGCTCCAGATGGCCAAGCGAGTTGGCCCGCAGTGCGAAGCCGCCGAACACAAAAATCTGTCCGGGGAGGAAGACTCCCCCTGGACAGCATCGTAGTAGATGATTGAAGGAGCCATCAAACCTCTTGACGATGGCATAGTAGAACTCTCAATGAAAGCACCAATGTCGGTGTCAAAACCGGCGGATCTCGGGAAGGGGGTCCTGAACTGTGCGTCTAAGGTCGATGGTAACAGGAGACAGGGGACACGATGTTTACCCAGGTTCGGGACCTCTCTATGGAGGTAATACCCTGCGTCCTGCTTGATTGGTATTGATGAATATGAGTATTACAAGAGTTGATCTACCACGAGATCGTAATGGCTAAACCCTAGAGGCCTAGCTTGTATGGCTATGGTAATGAATATCCCCCTATCCGGACTAAGCCCTTCGGTTTATATAGACACTGGGAGGATCTAGGGTTACACAAGGTCGGTTACAAAGAAAGGAATCTACATATTTGATCGCCAAGCTTGCCTTCCACGCTAAGGAGAATCCCATCCGGACACGGGTGCAGTCTTCAGTCTTCGTGTTCTTCATAGCCCATCAGTCCAAACCATGGCTAACAGGTCGGACGCCCGAGGACCCCTTAGTCCAGGACTCCCTCAACGGGTGTCGGGGATAATAACTCCAGTTCTGTTTCCCCCGCGGCAGCGCGTTGACGAAGGGCGGCAGATTGCTGCGGTCCGCGCCAAGGTTGCGGACATAGAAGAAAGAGTTCTGCCACTTCTTGGCAGAGTCCTCCAGCGGCATCTTGGGCCAGTTAGCGCCCGTCCGCTTGCAGATGACGGTGACACCGCAGTCAGACATCTCCCCGGCCTTTGCCCCCTGCTGCTTCAAGGAGAAGAAGCACACCCAGAGGTCGATCGAAGGCTCGACCCCCAGGTACCCTTTGCAGAGGGTGACGAAGCCAGAAAGCTGCACGATGGCGCCCGCCCCAAGATGATGGGGTTGGAGCCTGAAGAACTCTAGAAAGCCGCGGAAGAAGCTGCTCGCAGGAAGGCCAACCCTGCACTTGAAGTGCGGGTAGAACACCACGCACTCCGTGCCTTCGGGCCATGGCTCCCGCTCGCCCTGTGGCAGGCGCATGGAGACCTCCGTCTCCCCCGAAAAGCGCATGGTGCTGTAGAGATACGTGATGTCGTCCATGGTGACGGTCAAGCCCATCCATGAGCCCGAAGGAAGCGCCATCGGCAAAGACAAAGAAAGAAAGAAGAGAAGGAGAGTGGCGATGGAGTCCTGCTCGGAGCAGCGGGCCGCGGTCGCAAAGAGCAGAGAGGGAGGATGAAGAGGCAAGGGAGCGTGTCGGAGTAATGGGCCACGAGTAGGCCAACCCGAAGCCCAGAACCTTTCAAGACATCAGGGCCGACTGCGCCCCTCAAGGTACCAAGATGAAGTGCCGCCTTCTGGTGGCCGGATGAAGGAATAGCCGACTGCCCGTAGACGGCCGAGTTCCAGAGACCGACCTCAAGACCAGCCAACTCCTAGTTGGCGGCTTCTAGAGAAGCCGGCCCCTAGCAGTCGGCCCATGGCGCCAACGAAGCCCGCGCCCTCATCAAGAAAGATAGGACGGGGGATGGCTACAATATAGACCATCCCCCCCCCCGATCCAGGGACAGGCGTGGCCATAGTGCACCGTACCGGCGGAGATCTCTGTCCGGCGCGGCACTATTGCCACGCCACTCCTGACATCACCACAATCAGGCGGAGTCCTGCTCCCACGACGGCATGTCGGTACGGCCCAAGGACAACGGACCCCACCAGTCAGCAAGAGCCTGGAAGACGGCAAGAGCCCCACCAATCAGCAAGAGTCCGGAAGACGGCAAGAGCCCCACCAGTCGGACCCGATGGAGGTCGGCCCCCAGCAGTCGGCCCGCCCCACCAATGCACCATTAACCAGACGAGACACGGAGTGACTACAGTAATCGTCCGCCAGGCGGCGGAGCTGTAGCCACGATCCCCTGACCAAGCCTGCGTCATTAGAGTCACGGCTATATGGATCAGCAGCCAACAAGACCCAAGAGCGGCGGGGGCGGCCTGTTGGCCCCGTCCCCAACCAGTCTGCGGGGCCCACCAGGCGGCGGGCCCCAGCAGTCGGCGGAGAAGCCGGCGACCGAACAGACTGACGGCCGGGCCCTACGCCCGGCCGGATTACCATCGTACCCCTGGGGGTAGGCCTATATATAAACCCCCCAGGGCACGCATGCAAAGGGTTCCCAACCTGTTAGAACTAGACCAGCCCATAGAGGGAGGAGAGAGCTAGCCCTGCCTTCTCCTACCTCTAGCATACAGCTCGAGGAGCACCATTGTACTTACTTGCGCCTTAGTGATCATGCGGAGACCCTGCAGAGCAGGACTAGGCGTGTTATCTCCTAGGAGAGCCCCGAACCTGGGTAAAGTATGCCAGCGTTCGTGTCTACACCTCATCCCGCTTCCGGGCACCGGCGACGTTCTACTCGCTCCCACCATGATAAGCCATCCTTTGGCATAAGTCGCACCCAACCCCCGACATTTGGCGCCCACCATGGGGCGAGGTGCACCGTCGTCCGGAGACCTGTTCTGGACGGGAACCCTTTTCCTCCCTGGCGAGTGTAGCCAGCCCGGCACACCAAACGGAGTCTATGTTGACACGCTGCGTGGCACGGAGATCGCCTGCGCGGTGAGCTGCCTCGCCGACCTTGTTGGCAAGGTTCGCCTCTCCGACGAGCCGGCATATGATGCAGGCAATGATGGCCCTGAGAGCTACCTCGTCAGCCTCCATGATCAGCTCCACGTAGCCATCGAGCCCACTGCGGACTTGGAGTATGTTGGCTCCATCAACACGATGCTTGTCGATTCCGACACTGCGTCGCTTGACACGTTCCCCACCAACATGGTGGTCTCCGACGAGCCGCCTCCTTGCGCGGAGAGCGGCGAGAGCGCCGTCATGGAAGTGCTTGTCATCGGCCACATCGAGCACTCCGGCGGAGGTGCTCAAGATCCGCTCAACACGGCACTACAAGACCTGACGGCGCCCATCCCAGAAGACACCGACACCGAGATGCTGGAAGCATGCCGCATCCAGCTCGTCGAGGGCGTCAAGAAGCTGGCTAGCATGAGACGCCTGTCGGAAGCCTACCGGTGCGAGATGGACCGCGCTGTGGGCGGCACGCCGGCTCCCGCTGGGCCCAGCCACCTTCGCACAGTCCAGCAGCGCAGGGTGGCCATCGCCAACCTGTTCTGGGCAAATCACCCCGTCTACGCCACGCCCGCGGAAAATATCCGAGCTGCCCAGGCGGCAGTAGAAGAGCTAGACAAGTTCGAGGGCGAAGAACGTCGCCAGATGGCGGAGCGCGTCCAGCGGCTCCTCGACGCAGCTGCTGAGCAGCACGAGGTCGGTTGCCGCACTGAGGTGCCCCACTGGCAAAATGACGATCCGCCTCCCCGCCGGGATCAAGGCGCGACATCTTGGACACCGACTGGTGGCGTCCGCGGAAGAAGAGACAAGGAGCCGGCTGCCAGCCGCAGCCGGACTCACATCACCAACGAGCGCGACCAAGATGGCCGCCTGAGAATAGTGGAACGACGGGATGACTGTCCGCCTCCTCCCCCTCACAGGGAAAGGCGCGCCTCCCCGCCGCCTGTTGATCACCCAACACTCGGCGACCGCCTTGGCCGCCGAGAGGGAGTCGGAGAGAATGATGCCCGCCACCGGATCGACCGTCTCCACCAGTCTCTGGCGCTAGAAGAGGAAGATGAGTTGGGTCTGTCCTGTTTCGGCCCCCGCATTCGAGACGAGCCCTTCCCCAAAGGGTTCACGCTCCCAAGAGACACGCCCAAATACATCAGCTCCGTGAAGCCGGAGGACTGGCTGGTCGATTACTCCATAGCCGTCAGCATAGCAAACGGCAACAAGCACATTGCTGTGAAGTACGTTGCGCTCATGCTCCAGGGCACAACCCGGACATGACTGAACAGTCTGAAGCACCCGCAGCATCAACAGCTGGGTCGACTTCACCGAAGCCTTCATCCGCAACTTCACCAGCACGTACAAGCGGCCGCCCAAACCTCGCCAGCTCTCCATGTGCGTACAAGGCCCCAACGAGTCGACTCGCTACTACCTCATGCGTTGGGCCGAGCTCCGCAACTCTTGCGAAGGCGTGCACGAGGTGCAGGCTATCGAGTCGCCGCTGGGTGCCGAGAGGGCACCCTCCTCAAGCACTGACTCCTCTACGATGAGCCGGCGACCCTCGATGAGCTGCTGATCATAGCAGATAAGTATGCCACGGCCGACTCCTCCATGAAGGCAGAAATCCAAGTTGATGCGTCTGGCAAAGTAGCCCCTCAAGCTCCTCGAACCCCGGCTGGCAACACCAGTCGGTGCCAGCAACCAAGCAACAACAAGCGCAAGGCCATGCATCCGGCTTCCACAAGCCGGCAGGTGGCGACAGTCGAAGACCAGCAACCGGAGGGGCAGCCTCCGTCCAAGCGCCAGAAGGGCGGCAAGCCCAATTGGCTATCGGCTTTTTCATATGAGCAGACTCTTGACGCACCCAGTAAATTCCACAGTGGTGCGAAGCCATCCAACCATACCACTCAGAAATGCCATTGGCTCACCAGGATCGCCAAGGGGGACGGCCTTCTGCCTCCTCCGCCTGCTGGGCAGCCGCCTCCTCCTCCCCCCAGCAGCTGGCGGTTCGACCAGTCGGAGCCATACAAGACGAGTACCCTGAAGAGCACGGAGCTTATGTTGTGTTCACCAGCATGGCCGACGATAAGCACAGCAGATGACAACGTCAGCAATAAGTGAATGCAGTGGCAACGGAGACCCCCGAGTTCATGCATTGGTCCGAGAAGCCCATTAGCTAGAGCATAGCTGACCATCCAGAAGTAATGCCCAACCCCGGCTCCTACGCCCTGGTCCTGGATGCCACCTTTGCCACTGATAGGCGAGCTGCTCGGTTTTCCCGAGTTCTGAAAGATGGCAGCAGCAACATCAACATTCTGTACAAAGATACCATGGAGAAGTTAGGAATCAAACAAAGGCAGCTTCAGCCCAGTCGAACTGTATTCCATGGCATAGTTCCTGGCCTTTCCTACTCACCAATCAGTAAGATTCAGATAGACGTCCTCTTTGGAGACAAGGATCACTTCCGATGAGAGCCAGTCTGGTTTGAGGTGGTGGACCTCAAGAGCCCATACCATGCACTACTTGGCCGGCCTGCACTGGCCAAGTTCATGGCGGTCCCCCACTATGCTTACCTCAAGATGAAGATGCCGAGTTCTAAGGGAATTCTGACCATAGCCGGGGACTACAAGAAGTCGTCCGCTTGTGCGGCAGATAGCAGTCGACTGGCCGAGTCCCTCGTGACCGCGACCGAGAAGCGGCTCCTTGACCGAGTTGTGGCAATGGCAGGAAAGCAGCCGGAGATGTCACCCAACCCCAAGGAGTCGGAAGCCGAGGGTTCGTTCAAGCCAGCCAAAGAGACAAAGAAGATACTCTTGGACCCGGAGCACCCGGAGAGGTACGCTGTCATAGGTGCAAAACTTGACAGCAAATAGGAAAGCGAGCTCATCGATTTCCTCCATGAGAATAGGGACATATTTGCATGGTCACCTAAAGACATGCCGGGTGTTCCAATGGATTTCGCCGAGCACAAGTTACATGTCTGGTCTGATGCCAAGCTAGTCAGGCAGCCCTTGCGCCGCCTGTCAGAAGAGAAGAGAAGAGTCGTTGGAGAAGAGATAACCCGGCTGCTGGCAGCCGACTACATCATGGAAGTGTTCTTTCCAGAATGGCTGGCCAACCCAGTCCTTGTGCTGAAGAAAAACAAGCAGTGGCGCATGTGTATTGGTTACACCAGCCTCAACAAAGCCTGCCCCAAGGACCCGTTTGCTTTGCCGAGAATCGACCAAGTGATAGACTCCATAGCCGGATGCGAGCTGTTGAGTTTCATGGATGCATATTCAGGGTATCACCAGATCAAGCTGAACCCGACCGATAGACTGAAGACCGCCTTCATCACACCATTTGGAGCCTTCTGCTACTTGACCATGACGTTCGGCTTGAGGAATGTCGGCGCCACATTTCAACGTTGCATGCAGAAGTGCCTCCTCAAACAACTCGGCAGAAACGCCCATGTTTACATGGACGATGTCATGGTGAAGACGGAGAAGCATGGAACGCTGCTAGAAGACCTCAAAGAGACCTTTGAGAACCTACGCCGGTTTCAAATAAATCTCAACCCAGAGAAATGCGTCTTCGGAGTACCAGCCGGCCAGCTTCTTGGATTCCTGGTCTCAGACCGCAGCGTAGAGTGCAACCCTGTGAAGATCAAGGCCATTGAGAGGATGGAAGTACCCACCCGACTGCTGGATGTGCAGAAGTTCACCAGCTATTTGGCGTCCATCAGCCGTTTCATCAGTCGGCTAGGAAAGAAGGCTCTTCCCCTGTACCAACTCATGAAGAAGACCACTTTTTTCAAGTGGAACGACAAGGCAGATGAAGCTTTTCTCCAGCTCAAGAAGATGTTGACTACTCCGCCTGTCCTGGCGGCTCCGACTCCTAAGGAGCCCATGCTCCTCTACATCACCGCCACCAGCCGAGTGGTCAGCACAGTCATAGTGGTAGAACGCAAGGAGGAAGGAAAGGTGCTACCAGTCCAGAGACTGATGTATTACCTAAGTGAAGTGCTGTCAGCCTCCAAGCAAAACTACCCCCACTATCAGAAGATGTGCTACGGCCTGCACTTTACCGCCAAGAAATTGAAGTCGTACTTTTAAGAGCACCCAATCACTATCGCCTGCACTGCTCCGCTTGCCGAGATCATTGGAAGCTGAGATGCCTCCGGTCGAGTGGCCAAATGGGCCATAGATCTGTCCCCTTACACCATCTACTACCAGCTTCGCACCACCATCAAGTCACAGGTGCTGGCCGACTTCCTCGTCGACTGGGCCGAAACCCAGTACCTGGGACCGGCGCTGGACTCCAACCATTGGCGGATGCACTTTGATGGTTCCAAGATGCGCACCGGTTTGGGAGCCGGCATCATCCTCACCTCTCCCAAAGGAGACAGGCTCAGATATGTGCTGCAAATTCATTTTGCCGCCTCCAACAACATCGCTGGATACGAGGCACTCATTCACGGGCTCCGGCTTGCCAAAGAGCTCGGCATTCGCCGGATCCTGTGCTATGGTGACTCTGACTTAGTGATCCAGTAGTTGTCAGGCGACTGGGACGCCAAGGATGCAAGCATGGCGATCTATCGCTTCCTCGTACAGCAACTCAGTGGATATTTTGAAGGGTGCGAGTTTCTCCATGTGCCAAGAAATGACAATGAGCAAGCAGACGCCTTGGCACGAATCGGCTCCACTCGTCAAGCAATACCGACCGGCGTCGCCCTACAATGCCTCCTCAAGCCGTCTATCAAGCCATCGCCAGAGTCGGATTCTATCTTTGTGTCGGCTCCTCCTGAAGTAGTCGGGTCTGACTTGAGAGCTCCAGCAGCCGGCACGGGAATTCCGGCAGGCGGCCCGGGGGCTGCGGCAGTCGCACTCGGCCCGGGGACTTCAAAACCCAGCCCGGGGACTGAAGCGGCCAGCCCGGAGACTTCAAAGCCCGGCCCAGGGACTGATGCAGTCGGCCCGGGGACTTCATCGACCCAGGAAGCGGCAGCCGACTCCAACCGGCCGCCTCCCGGCCCAACCGCCCTCGTCCAAGTTGCAGTCCTGGCAATCGAAGAAATCGCAGCACCTTCATGGGCCCAGCCCATCCTCAACTTCCTGGTAAACAAAGAGCTGCCGACTAATGAGATCTCGGCCCAGCAAGTGCAATGCTGGGCAGCAGCTTACACCATAGTCAACCGAGAGCTTGTGAGGTGCAGTGTCACCGGAGTCTACCAGCGCTGCGTCAAGCCGGAGCAAGGCCAAGCAATCCTCAAAGACATCCATCAAGGCGAATGTGGCCACCATGCGGCTTCAAGAGCACTTGTCGCCAAAGCTTTCTGCCATGGTTTTTTTTGGCCGACTGCTCTAGAAGACGCCAAAGACTTAGTCCAGAAATGCAAAGGGTGCCAGAAGTTCCGTTCCAAGCCACATCAGACGGCTTCTGCACTCAAGACTATTCCCATTGCCTGGCCCTTTGCTGTTTGGGGCCTGGACATGGTGGGACCATTCAAAACAGCGCGAGGTGGCATGACTCGTCTGCTTGTCGCGGTGGACAAGTTCACCAAGTGGATAGAAGCAAAACCAATCAAGAAGCTGAATGGTCCGACAGCTGTGACTTTCATCTCCGACATCACCGTCCGGTATGGCATACTGCACAGCATCATCACCGACAATGGCACAAACTTTGCCAAAGGCGCCTTGGCCCATTTCTACGCAATGCAGGGCATTCGACTAGACTTAGCGTTCGTTGCCCATCCGCAGTCAAACGGCCAGGTGGAGCGAGCAAACGGCCTCATTTTGTCCGGCATCAAGCCCTGACTGGTCGAGCCTCTGGAGCGTTCGGCCGGCTGCTGGCTCGACGAGCTGCCAGCCGTCCTCTAGAGCCTATGCACAACACCGAACAAGTCAACCGGCTTCACGCCTTTCTTCCTCGTCTACGGTGCCGAAGCCTCATCCCAACAGACATAGAATTCGACTCCCCTCGAGTCACCATGTACACCGAAGAGGAGGCAGAAGAAGCACGTCAAGACGGTGTCGATCTGCTGGAAGAGGGCCGGCTGATGGCACTCAGCCGGTCTAGCATCTACCAGCAGAGTTTGCGCCGATACTACAACTGGAAGGTCAAGCCGAGATCTTTCCAAGAAGAAGACCTTGTGCTCCGGCTGATCCAGCAAACAGCCGGCCAGCACAAGCTCTCAGCGCCTTGGGAAGGCCCCTTCATCATCAGCAAAGTGTTGGGCAACGACTCCTACTACCTGATCGATGCTCAGAAGCCTCGAGCGCGCAAGAGGGATGACTACGGCAAGGAGACGGAGCGGCCATGGAATGCAAATCTCCTTCAAAGATTTTACAGTTGATACAGTATGTACCATGCTACCTTTTGTATTAAAGTACGAAGACTCCGGGTCCCCCGAGAAGAGCTCGGGGACTGCCCTCTTTTATCTATATGATAAGAATTATGCCTATGAGTATATCATTTTCTTTATGCCGCTTGGCACCGGGTCCGACTAGTCGGCCCGTGGACTTGTCGCCTTGTACTATGAAATGCTTCCTGCAGCCGGACAAGTAATGTGTTGGCACTTAAGCCGTCTCCTGCCAGAAGTCACAGCTCGCAGAGCGACTGTCCGGTGGGCAGGAGCAAGGCAGAAAGAGTGTCCACATGAAAAATGGCTAAGGACACAAAGCACGTGCATAGTTTAAGCCGGCTTCCCACCTTCTACGACCGACTATTGAGCAGCCGGCCTGCCGGTTTCTACTTAACTTGCTAGAATGTTCTAGAAATGGCTAAAGTACTTGCCTTTCCAGAAGTAACTAAGTACTTGACCCAGCCACAGTCCGCAGAGCGGCTGTTTGGCTGACAAGGCGTCAACCAAGGGAAGGAAGCAAAGGAAAAAGCCAAAGAGCAGCAAGCAAGAAAAGATAGAACTCGCAAAAATATTTACATAACAAAGGCCCTTGCCCGATCTTCAAAGCACAAGTTTAAGATACACCCGGTGGGTGGAATTGTGCAAAATTAAAAAGTTCGTCAAGACTGATAGACAGGTAAGGCAAAAGATAAAGTGGCGGCGTAGGAAGCGGCAGACGGGTTCGGTGGGTCGGAGGAATCGGCGGCGCCAGTTGGTGGAGCGGCCGGCTGGTTAGTCTCCGCTTGGTCGCCTCCAGCGGTAGCCGGCTCGGTTGGGCGTGGCTCGTTGCTGGAGGCGCGGTCGAGCTGGGGCTGGCCGTCCACTCCGACCTCTGGCGCCTCCTCTTCGCCTTCCTCCTCCGCCTCGCCTTCTTCCTCACCGTTGGAGTCGATCACCTCCGCCGAGTCCTTGTCGTCTTCTGGGTTCAGCCCGAACCATTCCGGTGGCGCCTCGGCGCCATTCTCAACCCGCTCCGGGATAAAGATGCTGGTGTCGGTGTATTCGGCGATTGACGCCGCACGCTTGACGAGGTCATCTTCCACGACCGCCAATTCCTCTTGAGCCTCTAGCCGGAATGTGGCTAGCTAGGCTAGGCTTAGCCCAGAGTACCACGCCTTGACGAACTTCAAGGCACGGCGCGCTCCAACCCGGGTCGAGGAGCCCTTCCAGGCCTCAAGATGGCCAGCCTCCACCTCCAGCCAGTCGCCAGTCGGACTAGGAGTGTGCGGTGCTGGCATGTCAGGGCACAGGGCGGCGATCACCTGGGCGCCGACACGCTGAAGCCGGCGCAGCATCCGGTGAGTCGGCCGAAGACGGGCCTCGATGCTCAGGATGTGCTCGTTAAGGATTCGGGGAGCGTCGGCGGCGATCTGCGCACCGTCCGCCCTCCGTCCTTCGCGATCAGCTTCAATGGCTTGGTTGGCGGCGTCCGAGTGACCAGGGAAGAAGTCTGCCAAGACTGAAAGCAAAGAGCCAAAGGTAAAGACGAGAAGCCGGCTTGACCAACAGTCGGCAGCTCAAAGAAGGAAAAAGAGGGAAGCTCACCATCGACTATTGTCACAGCCCTAGAATTTGATTGCAAATAGTTGCACAAGCATCCATGCATCATGTCTAAAATTCTTTGAAAGTTGAAATGGGGATTGTTGAAACCCTAGCACCAGATCAAGTCAAATAGGTTCAACCTAAAATAATCTTCAATGAATCCAAAATGCCTTTGAAAATGTTCATTATTTTTGCTAAAGGTGAAAACCTCTGCCAAAAATGATGCAAATATTTTTAGGCCATTCTGGATATTTGAACTAATTCATAAAGTATTTGAATTGGGGCATTTAATTGCTATAAATTTTATTAAATGCTCCAGCAATTCTGGAAATAGCTAAGGGCCTCTGAGAAAGTTCAGTTATTGCCCATAATTAATTTCAGAAAATACCCCAAACTTCTAAAAATCATAGAAATTCAACCGTAACTCCAAATGAAATAATTTATATATGAAAAATTATCAGAAAAATTCAAGGAATCCATCTGTACCATTTTCATGCATGTTCGAGCAAGCTAACCTCACTGTTTAGGATGAAACATGATTAGGGCAAATTTCATAATAGGTTTGGAGTTGGAATTTGATATAGTTTTGAATTCCACTTCAATTAAAATGACTTTATGTTGCATTAGCCCAAATCACAACATATTGCCATGTCATGATCATGCATCATATTGTTGCATTGCATTGATTGTATTCTTCCTTGTTTGCCGGTAATTGCCCCCTCTCAGTAGACGTTGTTTCTGACGACGTGATCGATGACACCGATGAAGAGCTATTCTATCTTCACAAGTGCCAGGCAAGCAAAAACCCCTTGGTCATTCCGATACAATCCCACTCTCTCGCTCCTGCTCTCTTTTACTGCATTAGGACAACAACGTTTCAACTATTACATGCTGCGGCAGCTGAACCCCTTTCCTATGCATGACCTGTCATTGCCACAGTAAATAGATGAAACCCACTAGCATGAGTAGGAATTGTTTGAGCCCTGATGTGCCTACTCATTCATGCTTGTTGTCATGCCTGCTATTGCTTAGAGTTGAGTCAGGTCTGATTCATCGGGAATGAATTGGAACGTGGTGAACATGTCCTACCGTTGAGAGCTAAGTGTGTGAACACGATTTGGTAAAGGTAGCCGTGAGAGGCCATATAGGAGTACATGGTGGATTGTCTCATTGCAGCCGTCCTCAGGAACTGAGTTCTGTGTTTGTGATCCATGAACAGTTACTACCACACATTGGGATCCGGGCGCTCCAAGCTCTCTCGACTTATTAATCAACTCGATCTTTGTCCAGGAGTTGCAACTAGTTTCTGGTGTTTGTAGGTAGTGTTAGTAGTCTACCAAGTGGCACCCGGTACAGGTGGGCTTGGGACAGACTAGGCACAGTGGCCCGGTGTACCAAGTGGCACCCGGATGGTGGGCTTGGGAACCCTGTACACATCGTTTGGGGTCGTGAGCGACACCCCGGCCGGATCTCCTTGCGGATGGAACCCGAATAGGCGATAAACCTGGACTAGAGACTTGTGTGGTTAGTCAGGTCGTGGCCGACTCCCTCACCAGGCTTCCGCTTGAAGGTTGCCAAGATACACGACGTGTACATGGTGGTAAGTGGCGAGAGCGTGTGTGAAGAAGTACACCCCTGTAGGGTTATCATTATCTATTCGAATAGCCGGATTCCTCGGATATGGAAACTTGGACCCCTTGCATAGTTCATACACAAGTGAAAGTGGATACTCTAAAATGCACAAGATAAGTGTGAGTGCTATGGATGGCGTTCTCGCAGGGAGACGGGAGCGGATCGATAGTGGAGTATTGATATGGTGAATATGTGGACTCGTGTGCGCCACCTCAAAAGAGTTACTTGCAGTTGTAGTTCAGGTTAGCCACCGAGTCAAAGCTGGCTTGCTACAGTCAAACTCCACCACCCCTTTGTTGATACTGATGCATATGTAGTTAGTTCTGATGTAAGTCTTGCTGGGTACATTTGTACTCACGTTTGCTTATTTTATGTTTTGCAAAGAGACTTCAGTCTCGCTAGTAGTTCCACGTGGACTTCGACATTTAGCTTGTTACCTCAGCTACGATCTTGTGCCCTCGGCAGGATCTGGTAGATAGTCAGGCTTCTTAGCCTCTTTCATTTGTAGATGTCTGTACTCAGACATGTTAAGCTTCCGCATGTGCTTGTTGCTTGTATGCTCTGTATGTTGGGTCATGAGACCCATGTTTGTAATATCTGGCTCTTCGGAGCCTAATGAATAAATACTTTGAGTCGTAGAGTTTTATTGTGATGACATGTTGTATTTACACATATCGAGCATATCGTGTGTATGATTGAAATGCTTGGTATGTGTGGGATCCGACAACCTAGTTGTTTATCCTTGGTAGCCTCTCTTATGGGGAAATGTAGTCTTGTGCTTCCATGAGCCATAGTAGTCCGCTACAGCCCGGTTCACCGGAGTCCTGTTAGCCAAGTGCTACAGCCCGGATTCGCACACTGCTGACCGACATGCTCGATGTTGATTCATGTATGCATGTCCCCGTAAGTTAGTGCCACTTTGGGTTCACGACTAGTCATGTCAGCCCGGGTTCTCTGTCATATGGATGCTAGCAACACTATCATATACGTGAGCTAAAAGGCGCAAACGGTCCCGGGCCATGGTAAGGCGACACCCGTGGGAATACCGTGCGTGAGGCCGCAAAGTGATATGAGGTGTTACCGGCTAGATCGATGTGACTTGGAATCGGGGTCCTGACAGCTTTGGTATCAGAGCCTGACTGCCTGTAGGATTACCAAGCCAAGCTGGTTGAAGTCGTGTCTAGAAATGTTTTAGTTATATAAGGGAATTGATTGTGGATGGGAATGTAAGGCTCTTTTACTCCTCATCCTCATGACCTTCTGATCTGAGTCATCTTATCTTTTCTACGGGGTTAAGAACTAGGCTTCTCTTCTATCTCTCGGGATGATGTGTTACTAAACCGTAGTTGCCTAGGATTGTTGAGTTTAAGCCTCAGTTCAGTTCCTACTACTTCCGTATGTTGACCGTTGATCCCGAAACTTTGATATTGTGATGTTGAGTGGTCATGCCACCATTTTGCAAGATGTCTCAAATCATTTTGAGCATTTACAGCCGTTATGCTGTCCGAGTCATCCCAGGTTTCTAAATAGTCTGATGCACTTGCAAATCTTTCCTCCATGTTCCGTTGTATTTTGGGCCAGATTAAGCACACTAATCTGTATGTTGAGGTACTCCGTTGCCTTGACGTGTATGTTGGAATTATTATTATGACCCTAGGTGTCCTAGGGGATCATCTAGTAACCTAGCCATGTTTTGTATTTCCAGTGTGATGATTCTGTCCATTATTCTTGAAAGCATCCCATGATACCATCTAGTAGTAGATATTCCACTCCTGGGTTCCTGACCCAAGATCCACTCTACTTACCTCGTGTTGATAGTGTTGCTCGTACCTTTAGGATATTAGTAACCTTTGCGATAGTCCTCGAGGTCTGTGGTATTTCCTTCTTCCAAATACCATGAACCATTATGGCAGAAGATATTTGAACCAATGATCACAACAAGAGTGCTCTTGATGAGGTCTCCATTCTATGTTGTGACTCTGCCAGTTCTACCTTTCTGCATGGATTTTCCGGAAGAAATATGTTGAGCTTTATTTGACATACTAATCTATGCATCCACAACTCAGAAAATTATATGTTCCTTGAGTTGTCCCTCTTTAGTTGTATTTTGGTCTTTGTCTATCAGTTGATAGTCAGGAGTAGTTGTGCATTCGTGTTATCGATGCCTTTTATTCTTGTGGTCCGTCAAGCCATTCTATTCGGAATGACTAGGAGAAACAAACTCCAGTACCTCATCCATATCCAGGATTGGGTCAAAGCAGTTGTATTCCGCAGATCAAAATGCAACCCAGCTTTTGACTCTGTTCTACCTTGGAGTGTTGCTCTCTTTATGTCAGGATTGTCATGAGAATTGCACCACCTCTTATGAATTCTTGACGCAGTGATACTTCACCATCATCATTCATTCCTTGGTTTCCATGTTATTGTAACCGGGATGCCGACAAGTGAATCATGGTGTGTGAAATCTATGCTCCTAGCAATTCCGTTGCTTGGTAGTTAATTGGACAATAACCTCATTCTTAGTGTGTTGATTATTGAATCATCACCCTAAGGTTGATTGTGCTACCTAGTCCTTATTTCCGGTGCACTCTTCGATCAATGAGTTAGGATTGTGTCAATCCCTTGCTCGTTTGACCATATCGTCTTGCCCTGAAAAGCAAGATTGTTCCCGAGCTCAGTAACATATTAGTGGTTCGTGATTTTTTGAAAATCTTCTCGGAAGTGTTACCAGGTTGTCACCTGACCACTATGTTGAGCTCGTGATCAAGTTGGTTTCTTGTAAACCAGCCATTCTCCAAGAAATCTGTGTCGGTTACCCCTGAGCTAGTTGGTTAAGCTATACAATAACTTGGAGAGTTGGAAGATAAAAGCTTGCCAGCTTAGCTCATTTCAAGGGATATATGTGCGTGTGTTGAAGATAGGTGATATCTTCATCGATTGATCCTCATGATCAGTTGATCTATTACCTTGTCAAAACTTTGACTTGAGTATGGGCTATCGTCAAGTAAAATCAGAACCAATGATATTCATAATGTTGTCTTACTCTTGGTTGACCCCTCGAGCATGCACCATTATATCTTTTGGGTCTGACCAACACTATCGTCTTGTTCATGTAGTTGTGGAATTCCATCTATCTGGAAACCTGGATGAATTGTTGTTGAGCCCATCGACAACATCCTTGTCTCCTCCTTGATTCATGTTGAACATCAAGCTAGTGTTGGAAACTTTTGTAAGCATTATCTTCATATCCCATTTATGAAATACCTGTTTGGTGTAAGAAGTGACTTTCTCCAAGTTCACGTGCATTAGGTGTAAGTTGTCGCCATGAATTTGAGAAAGGATTGTTTTGTTTCCCTTGGCATCATCCCAAATCAGTCATGCATACGTGCGAAGTATTCTATGGTTTGGTAGATTAATTACCTCCACTCCATATGTGTTCCTAGCACACCAAGCCACTAACTGGTTTGTTCTAGGAAAAGGAGTTAAGTGCTAATCCATGGTAATGCACAAGACTTTGATATCCCCGATGATGGTTCCCCACCTGAACTCGGTAGTGTTTTTATTATAAGACTACCACGTGGTCATGCTTGTCTGGGACAACATGTTCACATGTGCTAGCAGAACCAGCTCCTGCTTTGGAGCTTACTACCGTAGTTCATTTCCCCGAGAATCTCGCAACGTCATATCGTCGAATTGTGTTGCAAACTTTCATTTTTCTTTCTAGACTTGATGAGTCTGGAATATCCTGACACCAACCAGATCTGAATCTCAGGCAGATATGATGGTTGAAACATTCTCAACATTTGCATTTTGTTCCCAGCTTGCACCCCGTCGTGCCAATTTTCCATGGGCTTTCCCTTCTCAACAGTGGATGTCCAGGTTCATCTTCAAAGGTGGACTTACCATGAGTCCCATCCATTTCTGATGATAAGCAGAAATCATCCATTGCGTTGTCTTCAACAAGGTAGTCCACATCATCCGTTCTAGTCTGAGTATGCCATTCTTTCCGACTTCTTCAAATGATCGGTTGTGAATTGCCCTAGGCTGGTACAGAGAGTTTCATTAGTCGTTGTATCAAAAGTAATTCTTTTGCCACTTGGGGGAATATTTCTGCGAGTCACCTTCCCTAAGGTTCCATTATCGAATCATGGCAGATAACTCCTCATTATCTTGAAACCATGCACCATCTTATTCAGCGTGGAATTGTGCTTATCAACTTGAATCTTCGTTCTCTGTTTCACTCCATCCCTTTGGATGTATGTTTCGTATGTTAGCTCGAGAGATGTTGTACATCTCATTCCGTGAGTTGATCGTCAGTTGCTTGATCTTCATGAAGATTGATTCTTCTAGAGTTTTCCCTTTCTTCTCGTTGGCATGCTGGATAGAGTTCTCAGAACAAGATGTCAAGACAAGGATGATGATCGAATCAACCTTCTTATGAAGTGCAACCTGGATTGTGAAGTTTGTGTTAGCGTTGTGCCTCCCTGTCTTCTTACCTCATGTCTTGAATCTCGGGGCGAGATTCTTGTTTAGTGGGGGTGAGTTGTCACAGCCCTAGAATTTGATTGCAAATAGTTGCACAAGCATCCATGCATCATGTCTAAAATTCTTTGAAAGTTGAAATGGGGATTGTTGAAACCCTAGCACCATATCAAGTCAAATAGGTTCAACCTAAAATAATCTTCAATGAATCCAAAATGCCTTTGAAAATGTTCATTATTTTTGCTAAAGGTGAAAACCTCTGCCAAAAATGATGCAAATATTTTTAGGCCATTCTGGATATTTGAACTAATTCATAAAGTATTTGAATTGAGGCATTTAATTGCTATAAATATTATTAAATGCTCCAGCAATTTTGGAAATAGCTAAGGGCCTCTGAGAAAGTTCAGTTATTGCCCATAATTAATTTCAGATAATACCCCAAACTTCTAAAAACATAGAAATTCAACCGTAACTCCAAATGAAATAATTTATATATGAAAAATTCAAGGAATCCATCTGTACCATTTTCATGCATGTTTGAGCAAGTTATCCTCATTGTTTAGGACGAAACATGATTAGGGAAAATTTCATAATAGGTTTGGAGTTGGAATTTGATATAGTTTTGAATTCCACTTCAATTAAAATGACTTTCTGTTGCATTAGCCCAAATCACAACATATTGCCATGTCATGATCATGCATCATATTGTTGCATTGCATTGATTGTATTCTTCCTTGTTTGCCGGTAATTGCCCCCTTCAGTAGACGTTGTTTCCGACGACGTGATCGATGACACCGATGAAGAGCTATTCTATCTTCAGAAGTGCCAGGCAAGCAAAAACCCCTTGGTCATTCCGATACAATCCCACTCTCTCGCTCCTGCTCTCTTTTACTGCATTAGGACAACAACGTTTCAACTGTTACATGCTGCGGTAGCTGAACCCCTTTCCTCTGCATGACATGTCATTGCCACAGTAAATAGATGAAACCCACTAGCATGAGTAGGAATTGTTTGAGCCCTGATGTGCCTACTCATTCATGCTTGTTGTCATGCCTGCTACTGCTTAGAGTTGAGTTAGGTCTGATTCATCAGAATGAATTGGAACGTGGTGAACATGTCCTACCATTGAGAGCTAAGTGTGTGAACACAATTTGGTAAAGGTAGCGGTGAGAGGCCATGTAGGAGTACATGGTGGGTTGTCTCATTGCAGTCGTCCTCGGGAACTGAGTTCTGTTTTTGTGATCCATGAACAGTTACTACCACACATTGGGCTCCGGGCGCTCCAAGCTCTCTCGACTTATTAATCAACTCGATCTCTGTCCAGGAGTTGCAACTAGTTTCTGGTGTTTGTAGGTAGTGTTAGTAGTCTACCAAGTGGCACCCGGTACAGGTGGGCTTGGGACAGACTAGGCACAATGGCCCGGTGTACCAAGTGGCACCCGGATGGTAGGCTTGGGAACCCTGTACACATCATTTGGGGCCGTGAGTGACACCCCGGCCAGATCTCCTTGCGGATGGAACCCGAATAGGCGATAAACCTGGACTAGAGACTTGTGTGGTTAGTCAGGTCGTGGCCGACTCCCTCGCCAGGCTTCCGCTTGAAGGTTGCCGAGATACACGACGTGTACATGGTGGTAAGTGGCGAGAGCGTGTGTGAAGAAGTACACCCCTGCAGGGTTATCATTATCTATTCGAATAGCCGGATTCCTCGGATATGGAAACTTGGACCCCTTGCATATTTCATACACAAGTGAAAGTGGATACTCTAAAATGCGCAAGATAAGTGTGAGTGCTATGGATGGCGTTCTCGTAGGGAGATGGGAGTAGATCCATAGTGGAGTATTGATATGGTGAATATGTGGACTCATGTGCGCCACCTCAAAAGAGTTACTTGCAGTTGTAGTTCAGGTTAGCCACTGAATCAAAGCTGGCTTGCTGCAGTCAAACTCCACCACCCCTTTGTTGATACCGATGCATATGTAGTTAGTTCTGATGTAAGTCTTGCTGGGTACATTTGTACTCACGTTTGCTTATTTTATGTTTTTCAGAGAGACTTCAGTCTCGCTAGTAGTTCCATGTGGACTTCGACGTTTAGCTTGTTACCTCAGCTACGATCTTGTGCCCTCGGCAGGATCTGGTAGATAGTCAGGCTTCTTAGCCTCTTTAATTTGTAGATGTCTGTACTCAGACATGTTAAGCTTCCGCATGTGCTTGTTGCTTGTATGCTTTGTATGTTGGGTCATAAGACCCAGGTTTGTAATATCTGGATCTTCGGAGCCTAATGAATAAATACTTTGAGTCGTAGAGTTTTGTTGTGATGCCATGTTGTATTTACACATATCGAGCATATTGTGTGTATGATTGAAATGTTTGGTATGTGTGGGATCCGATAACCTAGTTGTTTATCCTTGGTAGCCTCTCTTATGGGGAAATGTAGCCTTCTGCTTCCATGAGCCATAGTAGTCCGCTATAGCCCGGTTCACCGGAGTCCTGCTAGCCCAGCACTACTGCTCCGGAACACTTGACTGGCCGGCATGTGATTCACTTCGTTCCTGTGTCTGTCCCTTCGGGGAAATGTCACGCGGTGACATCCGGAGTCCTGCCTAGCCTGCTACAGCCTGGTTCACTGGAGTCCTGTTAGCCTAGTGCTACAGCCTAGATTCGCACGCTGCTGACCGACATGCTTGATGTTGATTCGTGTATGCCTGTCCCCGTAAGTTAGTGCCACTTTGGGTTCACGACTAGTCATGTCGGCCCGGGTTCTCTGTCATATGGATGCTAGCGACACTATCATATACATGAGCCAAAAGGCGCAAACGGTCCCGGGCCATGGTAAGGCGACACCCGTGGGAATACCGTGCGTGAGGCCGCAAAGTGATATGAGGTGTTACCGGCTAGATCGGTGTGACTTGGAATCGGGGTCCTGACAGCTATGTCCTCGATCTCGTGAAAGCCAGAAGTCAGCATCGCCTCCTTGTCGGTCCAGGCGGAGCGTTCGATCGCAAACTCAGCAAGGAGGCTGGTCTCCTTGTCCTCCGTCTCCTGCTGGGCCTTCTTGAGGAGCTCCTTCTGTTCCGCCAATTGCGCGACAAGCCAGTCGCACTCTTCAGCCAGCTTGCTGCGCTCCTCCTCCTTAGTGCGCAGCACAGTGTTGGCTTCGCCCAGCTGCTGCTGCAAGGCGGCGTTGGCCTCTGCGGATGGAAAGAAGAAAGGAAGGCATCAGTTGCCGACAAAGAAGAACGGTCACCGGGGAGATCCGGCCCGACTGCTCGGCAGTAGGCCAGAATCTCGGGACTACAGCCCGCGGGTGCGCCAGCGCGCCCCTGCGGAGAAAGGAGTCATCAACAGAAAGAAGAATAGTCACCGGGGAGATCCCTCCTGACTGCACAGCAGTCGGCCCGAATCTCAGAGACTACAGCCCGCGGGTGTGCCAGCGCGTCCCCGCGGAAAGGGAAGAAGACTTACTCCGGCTCTGCGACAACTCGGCAGCACGTTGATCCAACTCCAGGACCTTGGAGTTATAGGGGGCAGCATGAAGGTTATGATAATCCTGCAACAAGGATATCAGCACTTAGAGCCTGCTAATTAAAGTTCCGAGCCGGAACTTGGGGACTACACCCAGTGGGTGCGCTGGCGCGCCCCCACGAAGCAATACAAGAGTTAAAAACGAAAAAGCAAGAAGCATACCCGGATGGCCTCTCACGATGCTAGATACGCCTTGTTGCAGTTCTTGATGGCATCGGCTTCGGCATGGAGTTTGGTTTGAACATCCAGCATCACCTTGTTCAGAGGGCCTGTCCCGCCGACCCGCACCCACCCAGTGGGCGCAGCGCTGGTCGCCTCGATGTCCGGGATCGAGGAGCTCGCGGCGCCAGTCTCCAACGGGCGTGGCGCCGAGGCCGCCTTCGCAAGTCGGCGACGCGTCGGTGTGCCAACCTCAAGAGTCAGGCCCGTCGCCACCTCGTTTGCAGTCGGCGGCACCGGCGGGTCCGCCGGCTGCTCGCCTCGCGTGCTCCCAGACGGCAGCGGTGGAGGCGCATTCACGTCCGGCATGGCGAAGTTGTCGCCATCCCACTCCATGAACGGGTGCTCGCCCCTGGTTTCCCCAGTCTGCGCCACAAACTCTGGAGGTGGCACGCAGAGTTCAGGGGAGTGATGAAAATCACCGACTGGCGGCGCGCGGCTTCTTCAGCCCGCTTCTTCGCCGCGTCGGCGGCCTAGGCCTCCGCCGGTTTCTTCAAGGCGGCGGCCTCCGCCTTCTCCAGACGGGCGGCTTCCTGCTCTCCGCGCACTTCTCGCGCGTTCCGCTCCCTCGCCTCCCAGAGGTCGGCGGCCGGATCGATCCGCCGAGTGGTGGCGGAGGTCTCTGCCGACCCCATGATGGAGGCGGCAGCCGATTTCTTGAGAGAGAGAGCGGGGCCCTAGACCAAGGGAAACAAAGTGAAGAAACTCAGACAAGATCAACAAGAAAAAATGAAGGTACGAGATAAAGGCGGTACTTACGCGGAAACCAGCTGCGGCTTCTTCACCTCCTTGCGAAAACGGATGGCCCTCGCAGCCGCTTCGTCCCGCTTGGTCACCGCGGCCGAGCCGTTGGGTTTTTTCGACCGACTGCCGAACGCTCGGCGCGGCTCGGAGTTTCTTCGTGCTGCCTTGGGCATCCGGCGCGACGGACGAGCTCGCACTCGGCTGGCCGACTCCTGGCTAGTGGCGCGGGGCGACTTCCCACGCGTCGTCGTCAGGCCAGTCCTCGAGGCTGGCTCTGAGCCTCGAGCTGCCTGTTTCGCCGCCTGCTCCCTCGGCGTCGTCCTCCAAGGCCGCCGCCCCCAAGTCGGGGTCGTCGACATCGCTCTCCGCTCGGTTGGGGAGGAATTGGCACTCCGGCCCTGCGGCGCCGGCTGCCGGCTAGAGGAGGGGCTCTGCTCAAAAGCCGATTGGTCAGATTAGGCAGGCCGGACTCGGCAACAAAGAGATAGAGAAAAAAGAAGACAGACAACTTACAATAGGCGGGGGGTTGGCGCGTGAATATGGCTCCTTGCCAAACCGCCACTCTTCCGTGAGCATGCAGTTCGCAAGATAGTTCACCATGTGAGCTACCTCTACGTGAGGCATCTCCTTGGTGCACAGCCAACTCGGGTCCCGATGTCCGCTCATCTGGCAGATCATGTGAGGGCGGCTCTGGAGCAGGAGCACTCGGCGTGCCACGAAGGCGGATAGCAAGTCGGGCCCGTTCAGGCCCTCCGACTGTGTCAGCACTCGGAGCCGCGCGATAGCGGCGGCTCCAGAGGGCGACAACGTCTTGGCCCGGTACGACCAGTTGGGCTGCCTCCCAGCCGGCGGGCCGGCTTCGTAAGCCGGCAAGTTGACCCAGTCGCCCTCCGTGAAGACGCTCTTCATGTAGAAATACGACCGCTACCACATCTTCACTGACTTGATCAGCGGGATGGCAGGAAACGGATTTTCGGCTGCCGGCCTCCGCACCGCAATGAACGCGCCGCATTGAGCCGGCACGCCCGCGACGAGGGTGCTGAGCTTGATGTAGAAGAACTCCCCCCAGAGCTCAATGGTGGGGAGGACGTCGAGGAAGCCCTCGCACAAGGTGACGAAGGCGGACAGCAGCACCGCCGTGTTCGGGGTGAGGTGGTGCGGCTGGAGACCGTAGAACCCGAGGAAGGATCAGAAGAGGCTGCTCGCCGGCAGGCCGAGGCCGCGCAGGCAGTGCGAGCAGAAGACGACCCACTCGCCTTCCTCCGGCGCCGGCGAAATCTCCCTCTTCAGCGCGAGGTGGACCCTCACGTGGTCCTCGCTAGGGAGCCGTCGCGTCTGGCAGAGGAAGTCGATGTGGTCATCATGAACCTCGGAGCCATCCCATGCTCCGGAGTGCACCATGGGGGGCATGGGGGTTGGAGGATGAGCTCATCGGAGACGAACCACCGTGGTGCTCAACATGGCTTGGGGGCGCTTCGGTGAGACGAAGAAGAAGGAGGACAGAATAGGAAGGAGGGACGCGCGTGCTCCGCCGCTCCCCCCTCCTCCCCCTACTTATAGGCCTACGGGCTGCGAAGCCGAGGGGGCGATCGTGGGATTTACTGCGCCCACGACCCCATGCCCCCACGTTTATCGCGCAAGATACTGCGTGCAGTAACTCCGCGGGAACCCCAACCGCCAACCTCGGCCGCAGCGGATCCGCTCGCACGCCGAGGCATGGTAGTGGCGGGCCCCGCCCGCAGGCGTGTCCCATCGCGGACGTGGGTTGGCAAACTGGCCCGGCCGCTCGGAGCCACGTGACATGACCACAACGGGCGGCAGCCTAGAGGCTTAGCCAGCACATCACTTGGTTCCCACCGACTCGTTCGAAGTTTGGATAAGTCGGACTAGGCGCAGCCAACTCCCGCCAGTCGGCCCGGCAGAAGTCGGACGAAGATCCACCTCAGGCACTCGGAGAAGAAAACTGCTGAGGCTCCTCGACTGCTCAGTCGCGGCACCTCACCAGCTTCAGGGACTACTGTCGGAGTAATGGGCCACGGGTAGGCCAACCCAAAGCCTAGAACCTTTCAAGACATCGGGGCCGGCTGCGCCCCTCAAGGCACCAAGATGAAGTGCCGCCTTCTGGTGGCCGGCTGAAGGAATAGCCAGAATCCCATAGACGGCCGAGTTCTAGAGACCGACCTCAAGACCAGCCGACTCCTAGTTTGCGGCTTCTAGAGAAGCCGGCCCCTAGCAGTCGGCCCATGGCGCCAACGAAGCCCGCGCCCTCATCAAGAAAGACAAGACAGGGGATGGCTATAGTATAGACCATCCCCCCCCCCCCG
>NC_041384.1:630266255-630319354 GCF_002162155.2 Triticum dicoccoides | reverse complement strand
AGGGACGGGTGTGGCCACAGTGCACCGTACCGGCGGAGATCTCCGTCCGGCGCGGCACTGTTGCCACGCCACTCCTGACGTCACCACAAGCAGACGGAGTCCTGCTCCCACGACGGCCTGTCGGTACGGCCCAAGGACGATGGGCCCCACCAGTCGGCAAGATCTCAGAAGACGGCAAGAGCCCCACCAATCAGCAAGAGTCCGGAAGACGGCGAGAGCCCCACCAGTCGGACCCGATGGAGGTCGGCCCCCAGCAGTCAGCCCGCCCCACCAACGCACCATTAACCAGACGAGACATGGAGTGGCTACAGTAATCGCCCGCCAGGCGGTGGAGCTATAGCCACGATCCTCTGACCAAGCATGCATCATTAGAGTCACAGATACAGTGATCAGCAGCCGACAAGACCCGAGAGTGGTGGGGGTGGCTTGTCGGCCCCGTACCCAACCAGTCGGCGGAGAAGCCGGCGGCCGAAGAGACTGACAGCCGGGCCCTATGCTCGGCCGGATTACCATCATACCCCTGGGGTGTAGGCCTATATAAACCCCCCAGGGCACCCATGCAAAGGGTTCCCAACCTGTTAGAACTAGACCAGCCCATAGAGGAAGGAGAGAGCTAGCCCTGCCCTCTCCTACCTCTAGCATACAGCTCGAGGAGCACCATTGTACTCACTTGCACCTTAGTGATCATGCGGAGACCCCGCAGAGCAGGACTAGGGGTGTTATCTCCTAGGAGAGCCCTGAACCTGGGTGAAGTACGCCGGCATTTGTGTCTACGCCTCTTCCCGCTTCCGGGCACCGGCGACGTTCTACTCGCTCCCACGATGATAAGCCATCCTTTGGCATATGTCGCACCCAACCCCCGACATAGCGCGAGCTAGAATGATTTCCCTCGCTCCCCTCCCCCCAATTTATAACCCACGGTTCGAACATTGGGAAGTGGGATCGTTTGCGCTCGCCCCTCTCACTTCCCCGCAATAACTGCGCACGTTGATATGTCTCCAATGTATCTATAATTTTTGATTGTTCCATGCTATTATATTATCTGTTTTGGATGTTAAGGGGCTTACTTATACACTTTTATATTATTTTTGGGACTAACCTGCTAACCCAAGGCCCAGTGCAAATTGCTTTTTTTGCCTATTTCAGTGTTTCGCAGAAAAGGAATATCAAACGGGATCCAAACGGAATGAAACCTTCGGGAGAGTTATTTTTGGAACAAACGTGATCCAGGGGACTTGGAGTGGACGTCAAGAAATCAACGAGGAGGCCACGAGGCAGGGAGGCGCGCCTACCCCCCTGGGCGCGCCCCCACCCTCGTGGGCCCCTCGTGGCTCCACCGACCTACTTCTTCCTCCTATATATATATACATATACCCTGAAAACATCCAGGAGCACCACAAAACCCTATTTCCACCGCCGCAACCTTCAGTACCCAAGAGATCCCATCTTGGGGCCTTTTCCGAAGCTCCGCCAGAGGGGGAATCGATCACGGAGGGCTTCTACATCAACACCATAGCCTCTCCAATGATGTGTGAGTAGTTTACTTCAGACCTTCGGGTCCATAGTTATTAGCTAGATGGCTTCTTCTCTCTCTTTGGATCTCAATACAATGTTCTCCTCGATCTTCTTGGAGATCTATTTGATGTAACTCTTTTGCGGTGTATTTGTCGAGATCCGATGAATTGTGGGTTTATGATCAAGTTTATCTATGAACAATATTTGATTCTTCTCTGAAATCTTTTATGTATGATTGGTTATCTTTGCAAGTCTCTTTGAATTATCAGTTTGGTTTGGCCTACTAGATTGATCTTTCTTGCGATGGGAGAAGTGCTTAGCTTTGGGTTCAATCTTGCATTGTCCTTTCCTAGTGACAGCAGAGGAAGCAAGGCACTTATTGTATTGTTGCCATCAAGGATAAAAAGATGGGGTTTATATCATATTGCTTGAGTTTATCCCTCTACATCTTGTCATCTTGCCTAATGTGTTACTCGAACTTAATACTCTAGATGCATGCTGGATAACGGTCGATGTGTGGAGTAATAGTAGTAGATGCATAATCATTTTGGTCTACTTGTCGCGGACGTGATGCCTATATACACGATCATGCCTAGATATTCTCATAATTATGCACTTTTCTATCAATTGCTCGACAGTAATTTGTTCACCCACCGTAATACTTATGCTATCTTGAGAGAAGCCACTAGTGAAACCTATGGCCCCCGGGTCTATTCTCCATTATATTAATCTCCCATCAACTAGCTATTTCTATTACCATTTATTTTGCAATCTTTACTTTCAATCTATATCATAAAAATACCAAAAATATTTATCTTATTATTATTATTTCTATCAGATCTCACTCTCATAAGTGACCGTGAAGGGATTGACAACCCCTTTATCGCGTTGGTTGCGAGGTTCTTATTTGTTTGTGTAGGTACGAGGGACTTGCATGTAGTCTCCTACTGGATTGATACCTTGGTTCTCAAAAACTAAGGGAAATACTTACACTACTTTGCTGCATCACCCTTTCCTCTTCAAGGGAAAACCAACGCAGTGCTCAAGAGGAAGCACACGTATGCATGCAATAACTACCTCGAGAATGGCAACTGACTTGCGGACGCCGAAATAAATCAGCCCACGTGGGCTGAGGGCATGCGGCGGCGGGCCCCAGCGCGTCACCCCGTCATGTCACGCGCGTGGGCCGAGGGCGCGCGGCGGCGGGCCCTAGCACGTCACCCTGTCCTGTCGCGCACATGGCCCGCCAGGCCCCTCCGGCTTCTAGGCACCACATGGCACCCGCGCGAAGCCCAAAAGATTGCCTCAAGATTCGACGGGCTCTTCGGTTTCCTACCGCTACCGGGATGCCACGATCCGTCTTCCGGAAGCCGGCACACGGTGGGTGCTGGCGGACCTGGCGGTCACAAAATTTCCCTCCTCGGGGGGGGGGGGGACTGCGAAGGCCCTCCCACTCGAAGATGGCGGACCTTCACAGCTTCAGGGACTACTGTCGGGGGGATGAACCCCAGGCAGGCAACAGAACCCGGATCCTTCTCAAAAACAATGGGGCCAGCAACGCTCCTCAAGCCGACTCACGCTTGGCCGGCTTGCTCAACCCGGCCGAACTCCTCAACCCGACCCCAACAGTTGGCACAAGACGGCCGAACCCAACACACTAAGACTTCCCCAGTAAGCCAGCTCCCCCTTTGGTGTGTTCCTCAACCCGGTCGCGGGTCAGCTCCCATCCCATCCCGGTCGTACGATAGGATGAGTCTTCACTCAAGGACGAGCAAGGCAACAGTGCCCCTCCCATGCCTCCGATCATCCGGGGCGTGGCAACAGTGCCCCACCTACCCGTTGACCAGGGTCGACGTGGCTACAGTGCTCCCGACATCACTGCCGACGCCAACAAGCGGCAACCTGACAGAGTGCCACTGTAGCAGGCTCAACCCGGCCACTCCCTGATGATCGACAAGACGGCGAACTGTGCCCCTAGGCACGAGGGGCCCGCTCCCAGAGAACCCGGCGAGCCCTGACACCCGACGGGTCCCAGTGTTGGCTTCTCGGACGATGACAACCCGGGCCCACGACCTTGTAACATTACCATTGTACCCCTAGGAGGTTGGCCTATAAGACCCCCCAGGAGCCCTCATGCATATGGGCACGACAAGAACGATAGCGATCAGAGACACACTCACACACCAGACTAGCCACACACGTGCACCAGGAGAAGGAGCAGCCTAAGCCTTGGCATGCCTTCCTTCTTCCTCCATACAGGTCTAGGAGCAACTCTATACTGTTACACATAAACCACACTCGGCAGGACTAGGGGTGTTATCTCTCCGGAGAGCCCCGAACCTGGGTATGTCCTGCGTCCCACGCTCGCTCATGCCGACCTCGCCTCTAGAGCCCACACTGCCTCGAGCCTCCTCCTCTATTTAGCCATCCCTTGGCATCTGCCATGCGCCCACCACGACAAGTACTACTCCCTGCATGGTAGTACCGTGCCAGACTTTTGCACAGTTCCAACCTCAGTGGAAGTAGCGACGGAAGCAATTTATTTCTTCCGTGCAATTTCCAGCACCAGTTGAGCCCTGCCTTACGGTAGTCGTAAATGCATCTAGTGACACCCTTAGTTGGTTTTGGAGTATTGACGACAAACTTGGTTGAGGGACTAATGTGTTTGTGAGAATCACAGGATAACACAGGTAGTAGTCCCATATTGATTCGGTTTACCTACCAGAGATGACCCCTAAAAATGTATGAAGACATTGAAGACAATGGTGGTGTGTGAAGATATTCACAGTGAAGATTATGACATGAGAAGACATCCCATGAAGACTACGGAGTGCGAAGACATAGTTGTTTCATAGTTTCCTTTTCTTCTGTGTTGAGTAATAGGAACCACCGTACTATTAAGTGGGGTCCAAGTGAACAAAGTCAGAGTGAATGATGTGATGCTCAACCAAATCCTATGTCTTCGAGCGAAGACAATGAGAGCAAATCTTATCCAGAGCTGGATGAGTTAGTTTTACTGGTAGCCCAAGTCAAGCTACCGCATGTGTTTGAAATCTGACCGTTGGACATGTGTCAGTTCCTTAGTGACCTAGGGTCATTTCGGACATATCATGTCGGGTTGCCTCCTAGCTATAAATAGCCCACCCCCTACACCATAAATTGGTGGCTGCTCAGAGTTAGTGCACAACTTTTGTCATTTGAGAGCAACCAACCTCCAAAGCATTTGAGAGAGAGATCCTTCCAAGGACAAAGCCCTACACACCCAGAGCCAAAGAGTGTTAGGCATCACTGAAGTCTTTCTGTCCACGTGATCTGAAGACTTGCTACACTTGAGGACTGTGAATCCTCTAGCCGGTTAGGCGTCACGTTCTGAGCGTCCAAGAGTCATTGTGGATCGCCGGTGAACGAAGTCTGTGAAGGTTTGGAAGTCTACCTTGAAGACTTACCAGAGTGATTGGGCGAGGACTGTGTGTCCTTAGCTCAAGGGGAATAAGGCAAAGACACGGTCTTCTGAGTTAAATCTCAGCCTCCCTAACCAGACGTACAGTTGTCACAGCAACTGGAACTGGTCTACCAAATCCTTGTCTTCACCAAGCTACTGGTTCTATCCTTCACTTCCCTTCACTTTACAGTTCGTCTTCGTGAAGTCATTGCATGCCTGTATGATCTGATTGACTTCACTGAGTGAAGACTATTTACTGTTTGGCTTCGTATTGTCTTCCATCCTGATCCTTACTACCTAGCTGCTGATAGTCTTTGTGCTTTCACTTCATTACTTACTTGACTATGGCCTGTCTAGTGTAGTCTACCTTCCGCTGCATATCAATATGTTCATTTCTATCGTTTGTCTTGAAAGCCCTCGTGTTTTGAATACTTTCATAAAAATCGCCTATTCACCCCCCTCTAGTCGATAACTAGCACTTTCAATTGGTATCAGAGCAAGGTGCTCCCTTGTTCTGTGTGATTCGGTTTAACCACCTGGAGTTTTGGCTATGTCGACTGCAGGGATAATCAAGGTCTCTGCTGCATGCCCTATCTTCGACGGCATTGATTACCCCTACTAGAAGAATAAGATGCGTATGCATCTTGAAGACATTGACGTCGACCTCTGGTATGTCGTCAAGAACGGCATTCCCAATGTCGGTGAAGGTGTCACAGCCACTGATGTCAAGAGGTTCGTTCAACTGGATTTAACCGCCAAGAACATCATCTGTGGTCACATGACCAAAGGACAGTACGGCCGTGTGAGTGCATTGGAAACTGCGAAGCTAGTCTGGGACTGCCTCTCCAAGGTCAACGAAGGTGTCTCAACCCAGAGAGACTCAAGGATCAGTGTTCTTCGCAACGTCTTCAACCGTTTCAAGAGAAATGACAATGAGAATGTCCAGCTCACATTTGATCGCCTCACTAATATCACAAAATGAGCTTCGCGCACTCGGCGCCACTGAGATCACCAAGCATGAAATCATCAAGACGCTTCTAAGATCGCTTGACAACTCATTCGACATCTTGGCCCTGATGATTCAAGAATGCCCCGACTTCAAGACTCTCGATCCATTTGACATACTTGAGAGGCTCAACACACATGAGTTCCAGCAATCTGAGAAAAGAGATATCTATGGTCCTAAATATGGCCGAACTCGCGCTTTGAAGGCAAAGGTTGTTTCCTCATCTGAAGAAGAATCTGACTGCAGTTCTGAGGATCCTGAAGACATTGGGAAGGAGCTTGCTATGCTTGTGAAGAAGTTCCAGAAGTTCACCAAGAAGAAAGACTTCAGAAAGTCTTCAAGATCCAACTCAAGAAACAATGAAGCTTCCTCACATGACTACAAGAAGATAACATGCCACAAGTGCGAGAAACCTACTCACTACATCTCTGAGTGTCCTCAGTGGGATAATGAGACCAAGAAGAGGAAGAAGAGCAAGGAATATGATTTTGATGACAAGAATAAGAAGAAATCCTCAAAGTCTTCTTCCAAGTTCTCGTCGAAGACTTTATCACCCACGAAGAGCTCATCCAGCAAGGCTCGTGCGTTTGTTGGCAAGGAGATGGATTCAGAGGAGGAGTCTGCATCTGAGGAGGCAGAGGTGGAGTCTGAAGAGGAATCTGATTCAGGCGTGGCAAGTATGGCTCTAGCTTCAGCGTATGTTGCCAAGTCCGTCTTCAACACTGAAGACAATGGCCTCGTCACCAACACTGATGCTAATGATGAGGATGACTCTGCTCCCACCTACTCCTTCATGGCACGTGGTGCCAAGGGTATGACACCAAAGGCTTCAGAATGGATTATGGACAGTGGATGCACTAACCACATGACTGGTGATCAAATTCTTCTCATGGATTCAACCCTAGGTCCATCTGACAAGAGTCACATCACATTTGCTGACACTGGTAAAAGCAAGGTATTGGGTCCAGGTAGAGTTGCAATCTCAAAGGATCAGCACATGGATAAAGTGATGCTTGTTGAATCCCTTAGTTTCAACTCGATGTCTGTCTCAATGCTTTGTGATCTGAACATGATTGTGATGTTAGGAAAATATCGTTGCCTTGTGCTTATGGAATCTGACAAATCTCTAGTCTTTGAAGGCTATCAAAAAGACGATCTGTACATGGTAGATTTCTCAGCAAGACCACAATTGGTCATATGTCTTCTAGAAAAAGCTTCATAGTGCCGGCTCCGGCATCAGAGGCTAGGGCATGCTTGCATGAGGAACTTGTACACTCTCGTGAAGAAGAAGCATGTCATAGGAATCGAGGGCATCAAGTTCAAGAAGGATCATCTGTGTGGTGCCTGCAAAGCTGGAAAGATGACTAGGGCCAAGCATCCCTCAAAGACAATCATGATGACTTCCCGTCCCTTCGAATTGCTTCACATGGACTTATTTGGCCCTACTCACTACTCTAATCTCACTATCACTGCTTGCCTCTATGGCTTCGTCATTGTTGATGATTACTCAAGATATACATGGGTGCATATAATTCTCTATAAGACTGAAGTGCAGGATGTCTTCCAATGATTCGCCAATCATGCCATGACAAACTATGGCATCAAGAGCAAGCACATCAGAAGTGACAACGGCACAGAGTTCAAGAACACAGGCCTCGACACCTACCTTGATACATTGGGCATCACTCATGAGTTCTCAGCTCCATACACACCTCGGCATAATGGCATCATGGAGCGCAAGAATAGAACCCTCATTGAGATGGCACGGACGATGCTTGATGAGTACAAGACACCAAGGAAGTTCTGGCCTGAAGCCATTGACACTGCATGTCATGTCATCAACCGTGTTTATCTTCACAAGCTTCTAAAGAAGACATCATATGAGCTACTAACTGGTGAGAAGCCAAACGTCAGTTACTTCAGAGTATTTGATGCTAGGTGCTGGATCAAGCATCCACATCACACTTCCAAATTTGCACCGAAAGAATATGAAGGTTTTATGCTTGGCTACGGAAAGGATTCGCACTCCTATAGAGTCTTCAACCTATTTCACTATAAAGTGGTTGAAACGGTGGATGTGCAGTTCGATGAAACTAACGGCTCACAAAGAGAGCACCTGCCAAATGTGCTAGATGAAGTCCCACCAAGTGAATCCATCAAGCTTATGGGTACTAGAGAAATCATACCTTCAGAGGCTCGGGCTGAAGTAGAACTCATCATCTCTACACCTAATCAACCCGAAGACAATGCTCATCCTGAAGTCAATGCCGATGATGAAGACAATGATCAGCAAGAACAAAGTCTTCGTCCAGTTCATCCTCGTGTTGCAAATGAAGTGTAGATTGAGAAGATAATCGATAGCATCAATGCACCTGGTCCACTCACTCATTCAAGAGCAACACAACTAGCAAGTTTCCGTGGGCACTTTGCATTTGTCTCTATATCTGAACCCAAGAAAGTTGTTGAAGCCTTCATGGAACCTGAATGGATTCAAGCGATGCAAGAAGAGCTTCAATAGTTCGAGCTAAACAATGTGTGGGAACTAGTTAAGCCTCCTGATCCTCGCAAGCACAATATCATTGGCACAAATTGGATCTACCGCAACAAACAAGATGAGCATGGTCAAGTTGTCAGAAACAAGGCTCGTCTTGTTGCTCAAGGTTACACTCAAGTAGAAGGGATTGACTTCGATGAAACCTTTGCTCCTGTGGCTAGCCTTGAAGCCATTTGCATACTGTTGGCCTATGCCAACCATCACGACATCCTTCTGTACCAAATGGATGTGAAGAGTGCCTTCCTGAACGGAAAAATTGAAGAAGAAGTGTATGTTGCACAACCACCTGGTTTTGAAGACCGAAAGCGTCCTGACATGGTATACAAGCTCAACAAGGCACTGTATGGCCTCAAACAAGCCCCTCGTGCGTGGTATGACACACTCAAAGACTTCCTGAAGAGCAAAGGCTTCAAACCTGGTTCCCTGGATCCCACACTCTTCATGAAGACATATGATGGAGAATTGTTTGTATGCCAAATCTATGTGGATGACATTATCTTTGGCTACACGAACAAGAAATACAGCGATGAATTTGGACACATGATGCAAGAGCAATATCAGATGTCCATGATGGGTGAGCTGAAATTATTCCTCGGTATTCAAATCCGTCAGCAAAGCAACATCATCTTCATATCGCAAGAAAAATACCTTAAAGATTGCCTGAAGAAGTTTGGAATGCAAGACTGCAAAGGATACACGACGCTAATGCCAACCAAAAGTCATCTGGGCCCTGACGACAATGGTAAAGAGTTCGATCAAAAGGTATACCTCTCCATGATTGGTTCTTTACTCTATTTATGTGCATCTAGGCCGGATATAATTCTTAGTGTTTGCATGTGTGCCCGATTCCAAGCGGCACCAAAGGAGTCGCATCACTTAGGTGTGAAGCGAATTCTTCGATATTTGGCTTACACCCCAACACTAGGATTATGGTATCCAAAGGGCTCAAAGTTTGATCTAGTTGGATTCTCAGATGCTGATTATGCTGGTGACAAGGTTGATCACAAGTCCACATCAGGCACATGTCACTTTCTTGGACGATCGCTTGTCTGTTGGTCTTCAAAGAAGCAGAACTGTGTATCCCTCTCCACTGTTGAATCTGAACACATTGCTGCTGGATCTTGCTGCGCTCAGCTTCTATGGATGAAGCAAACTATCAAAGGACTATGGCATCCACCTGAAGCATGTGCCACTCTACTACGACAATGAAAGCACCATCAAGATTGCCAACAACCCAGCTCAGCACTCGAAGACAAAGCACATTCAGATCCGTCATCACTTTCTCAGAGATCATGTCATGAAAGAAGATATTCATATCATTCACGTCAACACTGAAGAGCAATTGGCAGATATCTTCACAAAGCCCTTGGATGAGAAAATGTTTTGCAAGTTGCGGTATGAGCTAAATATCTTAGAATCCTCAAATGTCATGTAATTGGACACACATCCTAACGCTTATGCATATTGATGACTTAGATGTGCAACACACAAAGTAACGTACATCTTCAATCAATGAAGACATACACTCTAAGTGTGAATACATTAACGCGGAATTTGACTTCGGAGCGCCACGATAATTGTGCGCCGTGTCTGGGTCTAATACTTCCTATACGGTGGGTAACGCCACCACCAAAATCCTTTTGAAGTGTTTCATGTGGCATCACAATCGCATAGTCTTCGCATTTGGTTTGTCTTCAACATTGGTTTGACTTCGAGGTTTATCTTCACAATGTTGAGTTGGTCTAATATATATATTCGTGTTCTGTCCTCTACATCATTCACTTATAGCTATGTCTTCATGCTTGAATCTTTTCTTGATCTAAGTGGATGTGATCGGACCCTAACCTCTTCTGTGCTTCTTCCTCAAACTCTATCTGTCCAAATCATATGCATCTACCTGTCAACTGTCTTCTCTCAGTCCTTGTCAGTATAAGACAATGAGACAAACATCTAAATCTATTTTTAATGCTATATCATTTTTTCCTGAATACCGGAGAAGCCGGAACGACCACCCGACAATCCAGGCATGCGTGAGAACATGAAACAACTTCCAATGTGTTGCATGCACGCCACATGTCCTTCAGATGTGAACCGCCAGGGGCACCTGCATAATTACATTGTGCCACCCCTTTCCTTATAAATACACACTCACCACGGTCATTATCTCTTCCACCTTGCCACCTCGCACAAACCCTAGCGCCTCCGCTAGCTCGCGATGACGCTAGAGACGAAGCGCTTGACTGCCGCAACTTCTTCCACGCCGTCCTCATGCCGGCCGCGGACCTCGTCCTCTCCGCCGTCGCCGTAGGTGTCTTCTGTTGCCAAGTTAGGGCACGGAAGATTGAACTAATCGGCCTCCAACTCTACCTCGTCTAGCAGTTCGTCCGCGGTAATTAAATCTTACTTTTTACTGCCTTTTAGATCCGTCAGATCCATCCACTTCAACCAAAAGTGGTTTCCTCACTTCCAAATATGGATCCATCCTTATCTGCATCTCATATCATGCCAAGTATTTCATTTATGCTTCATAACTAGTTAGATTCCTCACTTGTACTTATTCACGGATTCGTACAAATCTGGAACCGAGTCTCTTCAAATAAGTGAATGTCTTCGCTCTATGAGGTCAATGTCTTCAAACCGATTTTTCTTCAAAATCTTCTGAGAATGCATATGACCTCTTCCCCTTCCCTCACACCTTAATGCTGTCACAGGTACATGTCCGTGGGAGAATCCCTTGGTTCTCATAGTCTGCATTCATTTGTAGAGTTCTTACAACGTCATATTCACTCACCTGAAGCTAGTTCTTGTCTAACCAGCAAAAGGAAGCCATTCACTATCTTGAAGCCGCTCAGCCTGAATATAATGGCAACAGAGAAATCAACTAGAAAGGGCGGTAGGCAGCACCGTGGAGATACAGCTAAGGATTTACCTCTAGATCTGTTTGAGCTGTACAAGTCAGATCCCGAGGAAAGCTACAACCAGCGCAAGACCCGAATCCAATGGATTCGAAGATATTGGGCCGAAGAATGGTTCAAGTACAACTTCGTGACCCCTGAGTATGTAGAGAAGAATGCTATCAAGCGCCCCTGGGGAGATATTCTATACAGAAATCTGCAGCCCAAGTCCAAGCCTGAAGCCATTGCTCAAGGCTTCTTCCCATGCATGGTCCGAGGACCGAAGCCAGAGAATGTCGACCCATCATCCTTGTTATAGTGTCGTGAAGACAATCTGTTCAAGCGCAATTATCAGTTTGCAAAGGAGCCAGCCACCAAGAATAAGGAGTTGGGCCTCAACTTCAACCCTGGTCCATCTGCTCCAAGGGTTGATGGCACACGCGATGCCAATCCTAATGTCATCAGCCCCTTCGCCAACTTTGATGCTCTTCTCTCACATATCGCTGCTCAGAGGGCTACAGTGGATCAATCTACTGATGATGCAGATTCTGAAGATGCGCCAGCACCACCGAAGCAGAAGACTAAGAAGACAAAAGCTTCGAAGCCCTCTGCCACACCAAAAGCTTCTACTATGAAGCCATTGGCCACTGCACCTCCTGAAGCCAGTGTGTAGTCTGAAGACCTGTCTCGTGTCTCCAAGAAGGTCGAGAAGACCAACAAAGCCAAGAAGCCCAAGAAGATTTCCAGGCATGAACTGACTCCAGCTGCCGTTCTTAGGAACGAAGAAGACACCATTGATCTGTCAAGTGACAAAGATCTTGGTGATGATGCGCTTGAGCAACTGATCAAGAGCAAGCAAGAGGCAGAGATCTTCAATGATCTGCCCCTCTTTGATGTTGACATCCTGAACAACTTCATCGATGAGTGGTTTGATGATCAGACCATCAGTATTGATGATCTTCAGCTGCCGGTGGACATCAGCGTCACATTTCACGGAGCTATTGCCAATGAGCTGGTCGTGGCTCAGAAGATAGTCAAGATCAAGAACAAAATTGATTATGAGAAAGCTCACTTCAAGAAGGACATTGCCAAGCTCAGCATGGTAGATGTTCAAATCTTCGAAGAGATGATGCACGATCTCAAGGAAGAGTTTCACAAGAAGAGGGAAGATGCTAAAGGTTCAAAAGAGCGCTTAAAGTACTTTACAGAGAAGTGCGTTCAAACACATAATGAAGCGGAAAAGCGCAAAGCTCTTGGGCGTCCTGGCATCGACCCAAGAATGGCTGCCAAGCCAACAAAGAAGTGTGTTGTGGCCCGAACTGAAGCATCAAGGCAGGAAGAACCTCGCATTGTCTTCCCTGACAGCATGACAGGCTCGAAGCCTAAGGTCACCTCAGCAGCTTCAGAGCTGAAGAAGACAAGGGCTGCTGAAGCCGAAGCCAGGAAATGCAAGCACAAGAATGCTTCTGATGAGGCCCCATCCAAGAAGTAGTTGAAGAAAAAGTCTTCAAAGAAATAACATCCTGCCACCTCTGATCCCCTCAATGTTGAACCCATCTCTGTTGCTCTTCCAGCCTCACAGAATCAAGAGTGTCGCCTTTTGATCCACGAGCCTGCTTCCACAGATGCTCCTGAAAATGAAGAAGTTCCAGCTATCGACCCCATCACAGCTGAAGACATTGGTCATGATGACAATGTTTAAGATGATGAAGTCCTTCCTCAAATCGAGCACCAATCGGTATCATCACCTGTACTTATGAACAATGAACTCATCAGCATTGGTCATCCCTTGACGCCAATTGCTCAGGATGACTCATGGGCCGATCGCCCTCAGCAAGTTACCCCCATCTATGAAGAAACACCTAGAACTCCACCACCTCAAGTCACCACTCCGGTGCTTGATGACGACAACCACATGGTGCAGACCTCTCCATCACCACAGGTGTCGCCCGCATTCCGCAGGCTTCGCAAAGGCCCCAGGCCACAGGTCACCATGTCGAGCATTCTAGAAGGGGAAGTGCACCAAAGCTCAGTAGCACGTCAAGTGTTTCCTGAAGCCACCCCTACTGTGAATGTCTCCGAGTCTGAAGCCAAAGCTGCTGAAGACATTCTGGCTGCATCGGCCGATGAAGATCAAGGAGAAAGAAAAGAAGAAGAAAAAGTTGTCACAGACCAAGTCATTCTCGAGGAGAATGTGATTGTGCCAGACCCTCCTATTCTGCAACGAACGGAGGTTGAAAACACTGAAGCTGCCACCAACAATGCTACTAAAGCCAATGACATCGTCATGGCCGAAGACAATGTGGAACCTGAAGCTAATGTGGTGCCCGAAACTCATGTGCGACCTGAAGCCAATGTGCATGCTGAAGCCACTGTTCCACCTCCAAGGCCTCACACCATTGAACATGCCTTTGATCGTGGACAGCTGGTCACAGTGAAATGGCATATCCTAGTTCCTCCCACTGTTCCAGGACCACATTATGACTACCATGCGGAGCATAGGCCTCAGGTTCAGAAGCCACAACCAAGACTTCCAAGGCTTCCAGGTGCTGCAACTTCACCAGGATCGTTCAGCGTCAACAGCTTTAGAGCTCACAACACCTTCTTCGACAACGCCAAGAATCCATATTCGAAGCAAAAGATCTCTTCCGATCGATTTTGGAGCTATTAGCAGCGTAGTTATTACTCCTGCATTCTATACAATCAAGAGCGAATCTTTCCGCATATGCGTCTTGATTGTGAAGCTATTGCTGGGCTACCCTGTCTGGAAGAAGCTCTTGAGTGCTTCAGGGAGGTTGGTCTTGTACCGTTCGTTACAGACAAGGAGCACTGGAATGAAGAACTTCTGCTACAATTCTATGCAACACTTCATATTCGCGGCTACAACAGGGATCCGAAGACAAGGATTCTTGAGTGGATGACAGGAGATGTGCATCATGACGCCAAAGCTCAAGACATCATCGAGCTTACTTCTCTGCCCACTCCAGGCGAGTTCTATGAGCCTGGTTGTCAACGTCATCGCGATCAATTGCAAAATATCTTCCAGAGGCCTGAACCCAATATGAGCGAGATGCTCAACATGATGAAGCCACTGCCCCAAGATGTTGAATACCCCAAAGAGTTCTTCGTCAAAGACCTCGAGTACTTGCCCCGCACAATTTATCATATTCTAAGGCGTACTCTATGGCCAATCAAGGGATATACTTCTGAAGCCAAACTTGAAGGATCCATGAAGACTTTGGTGTTTTACATCATCAATGGCATCAAATTCAATACCCAGGATTTCTTCATCAGATAACTTGCTGCATCTGGGATTGATCTGTTTGGCCTGAAGTTCTATGCTCCCTGGGTGATGCGCCTAATCAAGCTCCATTCAACTATTGACTATCAGCCCTCAGCGTGCAATCACATTGTCTTCCTGCCTGAGGTTGATCTGACCATTGAAGCCATCTACCCAGAGCCTGCCAAGCAGCCTCTATATCTTCACAATGTTGATCATCAAAGCTTCACGCAACCAATAGAAGGAATTTATGTCCCTAATGTTGCAACTCCGTCTTATCCTTTGGCTGGCAATATGCGGGTGCCCCATCGTGCAACCACCGAAGCCATTGTCAGTACTATTGCCCAAAAGGCCTCGGAAGCGTTCTTGTGTACTCAATGACCGAGAGCTTCTTATGGCCTTACATCAGAAGTAGGATAAGCATCATGACTGGCTTAAGCGTCATATGCATAGTATCTTGGTGGACATCAATCACATTAGAAACTTGGCCACCAAGAACTCGTTTGTTGCCCATGAAGCCTATCGGCGGTCCTAGAAGAGCCTCACATTGCTATGCTCTGAAGATGATCTCCGCGAAGATGGCTTCACCGAGGGCTTCAAGTTTGATTCCAGGCCTCCACAAAATGCAAGCTGGCACCGCACTCCCAAAATTGAAGATTCTGAACGTTCATCTTCGGCTGCAACTGTTGTTGCGAGAGTCGTCGATGAAGAAGACGACGCCACTTCACCAACCATGGCTTCTCTGCATCTCGACACTCCATCAGGCTTGTCTGCACAACTGAACTCCAATGTCGACCCTGCTCCTCCATCTACTCCTGATGGGAATGAATAGATGTGCTATGTCTTCAAACCTTTTTGGTCATTACTTACAAAAGGGGAAGAAGCATATGAGTTGATAGTCTTCAAGCGGGCCCTTATGGGTGGTTGCTTTATTTTTTGACAAGTCTTTACAACTCTCTTCTTTTGAAACATTTGATTCTTTGAGTTGTAACACTTAAACTCAATGGTCGTCTGCTACTTTATTCCGCTACCTTGTGATGCGGTGATAGATTCCGCATGAAGCCATTCAGCAGACGCCCATTTTTCAATATGCATGTCATTATCTTCATTATCTCCTTATATGCATGATGAATTGTCTTCATAAGCTGAAGAGGATCTCCACAAAGTAAAACCTGCCATGTGCATTTGCATTCAAAAGCAAACTACTTATATGCACATCTTCAGGGGGAGCCTTTTGCTATTTATGAAGACAATACCTCAATCCTTAAACTTTCACATACTTTTATCCCCGTTGGAAACTTCAACCGGTTTGTCATCAATCACCAAAAAGGTGGAGATTGTAAGTGCATCTAGTGCCACCCTTAGTTGGTTTTGGAGTATTGGCGACAAACTTGGTTGAGGGACTAATGTGTTTGTGAGAATCACAGGATAACACAGGTAGTAGTCCCATATTGATTCGGTTTACCCACCAGAGATGACCCCTAAAAATGTATGGAGACATTGAAGACAATGGTGGACTGTGAAGATATTCACAGTGAAGATTATGACATGAGAAGATATCGCATGAAGACTATGGAGTGCTAAGACATAGTTGTTTCGTAGTTTCCTTTTCTTCTGTGTTGAGTCATAGGAACCACCGTACTGTTAAGTGGGGTCCAAGTGAACAAAGTCAAAGTGACTGATGTGATGCTCAACCAAATCCTATGTCTTCATGCGAAGACAATGAGAGCAAATCTTATCCAGAGCTGGATGAGTCAGCTTTACTTGTAGCCCAAGTCAAGCTGCCGTGTGTGTTTGAAATTTGACCGTTGGACACATGTCAGTTCCTTAGTGACCCAGGGTCATTTCGGACATATCAGGTCGGGTTGCCTCCTGGCTATAAATAGCCCACCCCCTACACCATAAATTGGTGGCTGCTTAGAGTTAGTGCACGGCTTTTGTCGTTTGAGAGCAACCCACCTCTGAAGCATTTGAGAGAGAGAGAGATCCTTGCGAGGACAAATCCCTATACACCTAGAGCCAAAGAGTGTTAGGCATCACTGAAGTCTTTCTGTCCGCGTGATCTGAAGACTTGTTACACTTGAGGACTGTGAATCCTCCAGCCGGTTAGGCGTCGCGTTCTGAGCGTCCAAGAGTCATTATGGATCACCGGTGAACAAAGTCTGTGAAGGTTTGGAAGTCTACCTTGAAGATTTACCAGAGTGATTGGGCGAGGACTGTGTGTCCTTAGCTCAAGGGGAATAAGGTGAAGATGTGGTCTTCTGAGTTAAATCTCAGCCTCCCTAACCAGACGTACAGTTGTCACAACAACTGGAACGGGTCTACCAAATACTTGTCTTCACTAAGCTACTGGTTCTATCCTTCCCTTCCGTTCACTTTATAGTTTTTCTTCATGAAGTCATTGCATGCATGTATGATCTAGTTGACTTCACTGAGTGAAGATTGTTTACTGTTTGGCTTCGTACTGTCTTCCATCCTGATCCTTACTACCTAGCTACTGATAGTCTTCGTGCTTTCACTTCATTTCTTACTTAACCATGGCCCGTCTAGTGTAGTCTACCTTCTGCTGCATATCAATAGGTTCATTTCTATCGTTTGTCTTCAAAGCCCTCGTGTTTTGAAGACTTTCATAAAAATCACCTACTCACCCCCCCTCTAGTCGATAACTAGCACTTTTAGTAGTACCGTAGGGGAACATTGTAGTACCGCTCCGGCGGTTCTACCGCTCGTTGCCTAGTGCAACATGACCTCATCTGGCCTCTACCGCTCGAGTGGTAGTACCACAACCCCTTGCGGTAGTACCACGAGCGTGTGCAGTAGTACCGCGTGTCATGGACTGAGTGAGGGGGTAACGGTTGGATCTTTTCCCCCACTATATAAAGGGGGTCTTCTTCCCCAAGAAGGCCACCTCTTCCCTCCCCAAGCTCCATTGTTGCTCAAAGCTCCATTTTTTCCCGATCTCTCTCCCTAGCCAATCAAACTTGTTGATTTTCTAGGGATTGGTTGAGAAGGCCCCGATCTACACTTCCACCAAGAGAAATTTAATTTCCCCCACTAATCCCTTGCGGATCTTGTTACTCTTGGGTGTTTGAGAACCCAAGACGGTTGAGGTCACCGTGGATCCATATTCCATTGTGGTGAAGCTTCATGGTGTCGTTGGGAGCCTCCAATTAAGTTGTGGAGATAGCCCCAACCTTGTTTGTAAAGGTTCAGTTGCCGCCTCCAAGGGCACCAATAGTGGAATCACGACATCTCACATTGTGTGAGGGCGTGAGGAGAATATTGTGGCCCTAGTGGCTTCTTGGGGAGCATTGTGCCTCCACACCGCTCCAACGGAGACGTACTTCTTCTCAAAGGGAAGGAACTTTGGTAACACATCCTCGTCTCCACCGGCTCCACTCTTGGTTATCTCTTACCTTTATGTGTGCAAGATTATATTGTGTTGTATCCCTTGCTTTGCTAGTGTGCTTGTTGTTGTTGCATCATATAGGTTGCTCACCTAGTTGCATATCTAGACAACCTATTTTGATGCTAAGTTTAAATTGGTAAAGAAAAGCTAAAAATTGTTAGTTGCCTATTCACCCCCATCTAGTCAACCATATTGATCCATTCATGGTGTTTTGTCTATGTATCCACACATGTATCAAGTTTCCGGTTAATACAATTCTAGCATGAATAATAAACATTTATCATGATACAAGGAAATATAAAATAACAACTTTATTATTGTCTCTAGGGCATATTTCCTTCATGAAGATGGGATGCCAACCGGGCATCCCTAAGCTTAGATGCTTGAGTGTACTTGAAATATTTACTTGGGTGCCTTGGGCATCCCCAAGCTTGAACTCTTGCCTCTCCTTATTCTTCTTATATCGATAACTCCTCGATCTTTGAACACTTCATCCACACAAAACTTGACAAAACCCTCGTGAGATCCGTTAGTATAATAAAGCAAATCACTACCTTTAGGTACTGTTTTAAACTCGTTCCAATTTCATATTAGCATTATATCTAATGTATTCCAACTTCACCATGGTTCATAACCCCCAGTACAACCCATAGATTCATCAAAATAAGCGAACAACACATAGAAAACAGAATCTGTCAAAAACAGGACAGTCTGTAGCAATCTGGAACTTTCGTATACTTCTGTAACTTATAAAATTCTTAAAAAAATAGGAAAATATAAACAATTTTCATAGAAGTACTTTGTAAAATTTTCAAGATTTTATCATGCTCCAGTAAAAAATGAAAATTCAAATACTACAACAAAAGTATTTGTTTTTTTTGCTGCACACACCAAACAAGCAATTTAAACATTCTAAAGCCAAACCTTGGCACATTATTTTTATAATACAATGGATATATACAAGGGGATAATTAATTTTGAGAAGCTTCCATGAAAAATTCTACATTGTTTCCATGAGCATGAACACAAGTGTTCAAGGTCGACCCTCACTTCTCCAATGCATAACCTTCCAATCACTTCTCTTTTGAAAAAGTTTTGTAGGCACAAGAGGCAAGTAACTTTTTTGGATTTTCATTCTTAAAAAAATGTTTGTTTCACCCACAACTAAAGAAAACAAAGACAAAAGGGAAAACAAAATCTACTTAGTGAAGAAAGCAAACAGGCATACACGAGAATACCAACCCCACGCTATTGCTCCCCGGCAACGGCGCCAGAAAAGAGCTTGATAATCCCCAAGTGCAAGGAATCATCATAGCAATTTACAAAGGTGAAAGTGATAAGTATGGAGTGTTGAACCCACAAGGAGCTAAAGGTAATATCAATATTCTCTCAAGTACTATCTGCCACTGATACGACTCTACGTACACCGAACGTTTGCTTCCATCTAGAAACGAGAAATAAAACTATGTTGTGGGTATGAAGAGGATAGCTTTGTATGATATCAGAGAACTAAAATATAAAAATAGGCGTTGTTATCATAAATTTAGAATATATTACAAATAGCGAGTGTGGAATAATATGGGTCGGTGTGCGGAATTGTCCTAGGCAATTGATAACAAGATCAGTGATAATTATTGAAATTTCATATGAGGGAGAGGCATAAGCTAACATACTTTCTCTTATTGGATCATGTGCACTTATGATTGGAACTCTAGCAAACATCCGCAACTACTAAAGATCATTAAGGTAAAACCCAACCATAGCATTAAAGTATCAAATCTTGTCGTGGATTTGTCATGGCAGATGTCCTTAGTGTCAGGACTTAATTGTGAGGCCATCGCATATATGTGGTAGCTTGAGAGGGGTTGAGTGGGACGAGAGAAGCGATGTTTTTACCCAGGCCCGGCCCCTCATGGTGGAGGTAAAAGCCTACATCCTGCTCCATTGATATTGATAATGGTGATGCTCACGATTACAAGGGTGCACTTGGCTACCTCTATCTCGAGAGTTATTGACTTGTTTGTCTCAACTTATGAAACTTGTCCCTCTCAGGGTGCCTTGCCCCTCCTTATATAAGTTGAAGGGGCAGGTTACATGACTAGTCCTAGTAGGATTAGGATTACTCAGTTACAATTGGAGTCCTAGTCTTGCTTCCCTTGTAAGGGAATATTCCTTATGCTTTCCTCTTAAGTCGACCCACCATAACATAAGTCGGCCTTCCCACGAGCTGCCTTCCGGGCCATTGGGTCTTGTCGACCGTCTGACCCGCCCGCCGGGTTACTAATGAGTCGCCGAGGTTCGGGCGGGTCTCCAGTGAGTCGCCAAGTATTAGCCGGGTCTTTGGTGAGTCGCCAAGTTAGGGCGGGTCACTAGTGAGTCGCCAAGTCCGGCCAGGTCATACTTTCGGCCAGGTCATACCGCGGGGTATATCCCCGACATTAGCCCCCAGTTTAATTTGGATTTATCCATGTTAAACTGATCCTGCCAAATAAACACAAGAACAAATTTGACAGGTTGTGCTCTGGGTTAACAGTTTTTCTGAACCGGCACCTGATCATCCTTAAGTCCTTGTCATTTCCTTCTTGATATGTGCCCATGAACTCATATGAAATCTCCTTTAACTGATATGTTCAAACTTTGCCAATGCAAAAAACCCGAGCACTTCTTCTGAAAATTTCGGGTCAATAGACCAGCTTCATAATCAATTTGCTAACATTGGTCTCTCAGAGAAATATTGTAAAGAATAATTCATTTGATTCAGCTCCCAATGCTTTAACAAAAATATTGGTCTTGAAATACCCATCAGATTTTCAGCTGGCTTGAAGATGTAGAACTTGCCGGTTTATCATTGCTAGAATTGTCGGTTTGTAAACATTAATAGCACCGGGTCATAATTGTTGCTAACATCAAGCTTGAAAACGTACCTCCCTTATATGCATATCACTTGTAGCCCCCAAGTCTTAAGGGAGCGTAGTAATAGCTTAAGACTTGCTTCAATATAAATGTCGCAACCTTGAAGAAATCCGAGTATTGTTCATCTCAGTCACTAGTCAAAACTGAATATTCCACATATGTAGCCCCTAAGTGTCGGGTTGTCATGCTTGCAGCAACCCGGGACTTGTAATTTCCTTATGCTCATAAAAACTTCAACTACTGTAGCCCCCAAGGGTCGGGTCATTATGCAATAATGAGTAGGGACTTTGTAGATATGATCATGTAGATTTGAGCAGCAATGTGTTGCCCCCAAGGGACGGCTCGGTAAGATAATACAGAGCTGGGACTTTATATATGCCTTATTAAAAGTATCATCATATGATGTAGCCTCCATCGTGGGGCTTGAACCCATGTCCACAAGGTTAAGAGCCTTGTGCTCTACCAACTGAGCAATGGACCCTTCAATATAATGGATTAAGGCTTGTGTACTTTGAATTTTTGACAGGAGTAATTAGTAGCCCCCAAGGGCCGGCTCATCACTATGTGATGGGTTGGGTCTTCAATAAGGCGAGTTAAAAATGCCCTTGCATTAGCCCCAAGTGCCATGGTACATCCTGGCAGTGACATGGGACTTGCGTATTTGATGTAATCTCAATCTGAATAATGTAGCCCCCAAGTGCCGGGTCGTAAGGTTGTAGCGACTCGGGACTATTCCTTCCATTGCAGAATAAATCATATCCATTGATAAAGAAATAATAGCCATTGCACTGAAGCGACTTTGAAAACCTCAATCATAATACTGGTTATTGATAATCATAATAAAAATCCAGCCATGTTGGCTATTCAAGATTTGAATAATATAATCCAGTATGAAAACCTCAATCATTCAATATCATCATGAAAATCCAGCCAAGTTTGGCTATTAAATATTTGAATACCTTATCGGTTGACAAGTAAATCCGGAGTTTAAATACTTGGTGGCTCTTGGCCGATGGCGACTTAATGCGCATCCATTGTAATCCGGGATTTTTGTAACCCGATGACTTATAGCCTTTGTGAAAATAAATAATTGATAACCCTTTTGAAACACCAATTTCAATTTTTGATGATGGGCTTGAACTTAATCATTTATGTAAGTCATAGCTCTGCAAATCCTGCACAAAGTTTAAACAACATATACCCTGGCGACTTAACGTCAAAAGCCAGGGCGGGTAACAACGCAAACATAATATAGTCTTATGCAATTATGGAAAAGACTAGCATTACGGCCAATCAAGCCTAAACATATTGGCAACTTAAAGTTAAAAGTCAGGGCGGGTTATCAAACCTCGCATATCCATATAACCAGGAAAGCATACATGTAGGATTGATTTATACTACTGACTTACATTGCCATACCTAGTGAAGGTAACAATCCAATGATTTATAAGCGCATGATTCCAATGGCGCAATCCAAAATATATACTGGCGACTTAACATCCAAAGCCAGGGCGGTTTATCAAACCCAAAATGCTCAATGATGAGTCATATAATCAAGGCTGCGTGGCCTGCAAAATCACTTCATACTACCGGCTTACAGTGCCATATGCAGTAAGGGTAATAGCCCAAAGATGTAGAGCACAACGCCCTATCCACAAATTCATACTGCCGGCTTATCATGCCACATGCAGTAAGGGTAACTGATGTCTACTACACAACCTTCTTCTTTTAGACGTTGTTGGGCCTCCAAGTGCAGAGGTTTGTAGGACAGTAGCAAATTTCCCTCAAGTGGATGACCTAAGGTTTATCAATCCGTAGGAGGCGTAGGATGAAGATGGTCTCTCTCAAGCAACCCTGCAACCAAATAACAAAGAGTCTCTTGTGTCCCCAACACACCCAATACAATGGTAAATAGTATAGGTGCACTAGTTCTGCAAAGAGATGGTGATACAAGTGGTATATGGATAGTAGATATAGGTTTTTGTAATCTGAAAATATAAAAACAGCAAGGTAACTAATGATAAAAGTGAGCGTAAACGGTATTGCAATACGTTGAAACAAGGCCTAGGGTTCATACTTTCACTAGTGCAAGTTCCCTCAACAACAATAACATAATTGGATCACATAACTATCCCTCAACATGCAACAAAGAGTCACTCCAAAGTCACAAATAGCGGAGAACAAACGAAGAGATTATGGTAGGGTATGAAACCACCTCAAAGTTATTCTTTCCAATCAATCCGTTGGGCTATTCCTATAAGTGTCACAAACAGCCCAGAGTTCGTACTAGAATAACACCTTAAGACGCAAATCAACCAAAACCCTAATGTCACCTAGATACTCCAATGTCACCTCAAGTATCCGTGGGTATGATTATACGATATGCATCACACAATCTCAGATTCATCTATTCAACCAACACATAGAATCTCAAAGAGTGCCCCAAAGTTTCTACCGGAGAGTCAAGGCGAAAACATGTGCCAACCCCTATGCATAGGTTCATGGGCAGAACCCGCAAGATGATCACCAAAACATACATCAAGTGGATCAATAGAATACCCCATTGTCACCACGGGTATCCCACACAAGACATACATCAAGTGTTCTCAAATCCTTAAAGACTCAATCCGATAAGATAACTTCAAAGGGAAAACTCAATCCATTACAAGAGATTAGAGGGGATAAACATCATAAGATCCAACTATAATAGCAAAGCTCGCGATACATCAAGATCGTACCACCTCAAGAACACGAGAGAGAGAGTGAGAGAGAGAGAGATCAAACACATAGCTACTGGTACATACCCTCAGCCCCGATGGAGAACTACTCCCTCCTCGTCATGGAGAGCACCGGGATGATGAAGATGGCCACCGGAGAGGGATTGCCCCCTCCGGCAGGGTGCCGGAATGGGTCTAGATTGGTTTTCGGTGGCTACGGAGGCTTCTGGCGGCGGAACTCCCGATCTATTAGCAACTTTGTTCTCATCATAATCGATTGAAACCTCTTCAAAGATAGTGGAATCATCACTAAATAAAGTCATGACCTCTCCAAATCCACTTTCATAATTATCATAATAAGATTCAACATCCTCCAAAATAGTGGGATCATTACTTCCTAAAGTTGACACTCTTCCAAACCCACTTTCATCAATATAATCATCATAAGCAGGAGGCATGCTATCATCATTATAAATTTGCATATCAAAACTTGGGAGACTAAAAATATAATCTTCATTAAACGTAGCATCCCCAAGCTTGGAACAAACATTAATGGCAGCAAATATATTCTGAAAAACATCATCTTCATCAAACATAGCATCCCCAAGCTTGGGCCTTTTCATATGATAAGCATAATCACCCTCATCATTAATAGTATAGATAGCACCAATAGTATAGCAATTATCATATTCTTCCAAGCAAGTGCCAAAAAGATTTTCAAGATCATAAGAAGTATCATTATCTTCCCAATCATAATCATCACAACAAGCAATAGGCATAACGAGATCATCATCAAGTGCATCATCTTCCACAATTATATTTTCATGAGGCACAACAGTAATAGGAGCATCATTATTTGGGAGAGATATCTTTTTACCTCTCTTCCTTTTTCTTTTCTTCTTCTTCACCACATCATGTGTGGGTTCAATCCTCTTTTTGGAGCTCCTTATTAATGAGATTGGTTGAATAGAAGGTTCCTCCTTGTTACCTGATTCATCATAAGAAATAATAGGAGGATATTGGGAAGTCTCTTCCCTTACATTAGTATTCTCTTCATCTTCTATTTGTTTTCTTTTCTTTATGTAATTGGCAATATAAGGGTTTTCAATGCAATTCACCGCACAATAGATATAAATTTCCTCTAGATCAAAATCAAGAAATTTATCGAGATTAAATTTTGGAATACCCTCAGTTATACGGTTCATTTCTTCATAACCCAAAAGAAGACTAAGCTCTTTATGATGCTCAAGCGTAATCAAGTTATCACAATTTTTGGGCACGACTTGATCATGAAACAAATAGCATTGGAGCTTTAAATGTCCATGTTCATTGCAAAGCTCACAAGTATGGCCAAGAAAATTTAAATTTTCAGCACAAACATCTAGCCTTTCTTGCAACAATTTAGTTTCTAAGTACTTATGCCTCTTGCAAAATCTATCTTCCCTAATTGGTGTGTACTTGAAAACCCAATGCACTCCACAAAAATTGACATGCTTATAGGAGACATTTTCATCATAACTAGTGCAATCATCATTAGTACTATGGATATTCAAGGAGTTCATACTAACAACATTGCAATCATGCTCATCATTCAAAGATTTAGTGCCAAACATTTTAATGCATTCTTCTTCTAACACTTTAGCACAATTTTCCTTTCCATCATACTCACGAAAGATATTAAAAAGATGAAGCGTATGAGGCAAACTCAATTCCATATTTTTTGTAGTATTCTTTTATAAACTAGACTAGTGCTAAAATAAGAAACAAAAAGATTTGATTGCAAGATCTAAAGATATACCTTCAAGCTCTAACCTCCCCGGCAACGGCACCAGAAAAGAGCTTGATGTCTACTACACAACCTTCTTCTTGTAGACGTTTTGGGCCTCCAAGTGCAAAGGTTTGTAGGACAGTAGCAAATTTCCCTCAAGTGGATGACCTAAGGTTTATCAATCCGTAGGAGGCGTAGGATGAAGATGGTCTCTCTCAAGCAACCCTGCAACCAAATAACAAAGAGTCTCTTGTGTCCTCAACACACCCAATACAATGGTAAATTGTATATGTGCACTAGTTCGGCGAAGAGATGGTGATACAAGTGGTATATGGATAGTAGATATAGGTTTTTGTAATCTGAAAATATAAAAACAGCAAGGTAACTAATGATAAAAGTGAGCGTAAATGGTAATGCAATGCGTTGAAACAAGGCCTCTGGTTCATACTTTCACTAGTGCAAGTTCCCTCAACAATAATAACATAATTGGATCACATAACTATCCCTCAACATGCAACAAAGAGTCACTCCAAAGTCACTAATAGAGGAGAACAAACAAAGAGATTATGGTAGGGTACGAAACCACCTCAAAGTTATTCTTTCCAATCAATACGTTGGGCTATTCCTATAAGTGTCACAAACCGCCCTAGAGTTCGTACTAGAATAACACCTTAAGACGCAAATCAACCAAAACCCTAATGTCACCTAGATACTCCAATGTCACCTCAAGTATCCATGGATATGATTATACGATATGCATCACACAATCTCAGATTCATCTATTCAACCAACACATAGAACCTCAAAGAGTGCCCCAAAGTTTCTACCAGAGAGTCAAGACGAAAACGTGTGCCAACCCCTATGCATAGGTTCATGGGCGGAACCCGCAAGTTGATCACCAAAACATACATCAAGTGGATCAATAGAATACCCCATTGTCACCATGGGTATCCCACGCAAGACATACATCAAGTGTTCTCAAATCCTTAAAGAATCAATTCGATAAGATAACTTCAAAGGGAAAACTCAATCCATTACAAGAGAGTAGAGGGGGAGAAACATCATAAGATCCAACTATAATAGCAAAGCTCGCGATACATCAAGATCATACCACCTCAAGAACACGAGAGAGAGAGAGAGAGATCAAACACATAGCTACTGGTACATACCCTCAGCCCCGATGGAGAACTACTCCCTCCTCGTCATGGAGACCACCAGGATGATGAAGATGGCCACCGGAGAGGGATTGCCTCCTCCCGCAGGGTGCCGGAATGGGTCTAGATTGGTTTTCGGTGGCTACGGAGGCTTCTGGCGGCGGAACTCCCGATCTATTGTTCTCCCCGAAGTTTTTAGGGTATATGGGTATGTATGGGAGGAAGAAGTACGTCGGTGGACCTCCGGGCTATCCACGAGGCAGGGGGCGCGCCCCCACACTCGTGGGCAGCCCGGGACTCTCCCGGTCCAACTCTGATACTCCGTGCGCTTCTTCTGGTCCAAAAATAAGTTCCGTGAAGTTTCAGGTCAATTGGACTCCGTTTGATTTTCCTTTTCTGCGATACTCTAAAACAAGGAAAAAAATAGAAGCTGCCAGTGGGCTCTAGGTTAATAGGCTAGTCCCAAAAATCATATAAAATAGCATATAAATTCATATAAAACATCCAAGGTTGATAATATAATAGCATGGAACAATCAAAAATTATAGATACGTTGGAGACGTATCAGTAACCGCCCAAATCTTAGAGCGCAGAGCTCCAAGCGCATAATCAAAGCACACTGGCGACTTATCGTCCAAAGCCAGGCCAGGTTAATAAACTCCGGATAGATTCATATATGAACCATAAGGCAACATAGCCCTCATCGGTTTTCAACCGTGTATTAACATGTCACAAGAGATGAATATCAAAAGATGTTCAAATCAAATGTAAATCAAAAAACAAGGCTTTCACAGGCTGCCAAGCCTTCAAATCAAGTGCTTTTCAAGGGCCGCACAGCTACTGAGTTAAACCTTCATTCAACCTTGTAAGCCGGGCCTCACATGACCAATCGTTGTTTTAACTTTGACAAGTTCAGGGTTTGTATAAGATTGACTATCAAGAGTACGATGAGTCATTCCAGGATTACCTGGGCGGAGTGGCAGACTTAAAAAGGCAGGATAACCCGGATTTTTAGGTGAACACACCTGGCTTCCAAGCCTACTACAAGGGTCATCAAAGCTCTTGTCCATTTAACAAAGAGCCCCCAAGTAATATTTCATTCCAGACGTATAAGCCGGATCAATAGGTTAGTCATAGCTATGCTCAATGAGCAGGAAGGCCCCATGTTTTTTGTAAAAAGGCATATACGCCGGATTAAAGGGTAGTCACGGCTATGCTCAGTGAGCAGGAAGCCCCCAAGTATTTTGTAATCACGGCGTACAAGTCGGATCAAGAGGGTAGTCATAGCTATGCTCAATGAGCAGGAAGCCCCCAAGTGATCACAATAAGATAAGCCCATAAGGCAGGATACCCATGTTTGAACCACGCATCACGGCAGCAAGTTCTCTTTGGCAACCTTTAATTTTTCTGAGAACTCGAACTTGCGAGAGATGAGTTCTTTTTGAACCGGAATTTTAACCCAGATATTGAGAGCTTCAAAGCTTTGTGAGAAAACAGATTTCCCTTGAGCTAGATTTTAAACTGGAGTTCTTCATTTTGAGCCAAAATTTTTTGATGGCCTTTAAATTTTCATCAATATAGCAGTAGTCTCCGGGGCCGGGTTATTTTTCCCTGCAAAGACCCAGAGTTCTTAATTCACTGATACCGGCCAATTCTGTCGAGTCATGTCATTGTAGCCCCCGAGTCTTAAGATGACTCAAGGAGTTGTCTTGAGATTCTCCATATTTGACCGTGATATAAACCGGTATAAGTCTTTCAACAACTCAGTGATATAATAGTCCCTTTTGCAATAGACAACTTGTCCTGCATTGGAGAACTTGCAAGCCAGAGTAATTGCTCTTTTAAAGAAAGCAATATATAGTATAAAAATATACTCGATGGATTTCACCTGATATGTTAGGCCAGAAATTATCAACCACAGAGTTGATGATCAGCACGGTGAAGCTGAAATCAGTCACGACCGAGCCGGCCGCGAGAGCAGACAGATGAACCGTCCACGGTATTGTAAGCCGGCGTGGACGGGCGAGTCAATCGCAGGTGCGGTAAATCGCGCGAACAGGCGAGTCAACCACGTCATGTTGATGTAAATTGGGTCGTAAAATGACGGTTTGCACATATATTCGTCGAGCATCATGGCACAGTCAGATGCTAACGCCTGATAATGGTGACGCGAGCTATACATCCATGATACGACCATCGCTCTTGCAATGAACAATTGTCCTGCATAAACAATATTGCAGACCAAGGCAAAGATAAAACTGTTTTTTGACAAAAACAATATGTGCTAATAAAACAAACTTGGATGGGTATCACCTGACTTTGTTCGGACGATCGAATGATCCGTAAATAACGTTTTAACCCAATTGTTGAATAGTCATTTGATCCTTTATGCACGCTAAGGATATTTGTGTTTATTATCACGAGGACTCCCCGAGATGCTGCCACTTTCTTTTCCTTATTAGCAGCAACCGGCCACAATATTTGGGCAGGGCAAGAGCAGAGGCGAGGTTTGGACTTAATGTGGCCTCCAGCTGGGGCGACTCAGTGTTTGGACATCAGATCGGAGGTGAAACTCGCGCGGCAGGGCTGGCGGCTCAGAAGAACATGTAGAGACACATACGGGCCACAACACGGGGCGACTCTCCGATGGCGGTGACTCGAGGCGTTGAGGGCCACGACGACTTACCGCACAGCCGTGGAAATAGCAAGGCCGACCCCGGCGTCTCAGAGGCGTGGTGGAGGAGACATCCATAGTACATCCACTTCCTGGTTGTCATCTGCTGATTTGCATATTTGAAGCGCAGTGATTGATCTTAAAATGAGCAACAGAAGTACGCACAACAACGAGCACAAATAGACACTTTGGCAATTTGAACTTTCACTTGTGGCCTTAGTACCTAATCCTTGGCAACTTGGCGCAGTACGGAGCAGTGACTCGGCGCGGCAGCGACACATGACAAAGGCAGGTTGAGACAGAGGTGACAGCGCGGCGGCTCCCTGGCACGGTATGCCGACTCAGCGGAGGCAAAGCGAGGGCCGGCGCGAGGCCGAGCAAGACGGAGGCAACCTGGCGGGGTTCGGAGCCCACTGGTGGGCGGCTCAGGTGATAGGTGCGCGGGCGCAGAGACCAGCAGCGGCAGCCGGCGGAGGCAAGGCAGGCTGGGTCACGTGTGGCAGCTCACCACAGAGACGAGAGAGCAGTGGAGGCGCGAAACACTGGGCATCACATGCGCGTGGAGGTGGGGCGCAGGGGTGCGAACACAACCGGAGGCCGGCTGCAGGGCAAGGCCATGACTCAGGTAGCGGTGTTGGGGATATTACTACTGGAGGTAAATCGGCCTTATGTAGCCAGGTTGACTCCTTGAAGATTAGAAGCCCATAAAGATGCAAGGATGATGGCGCTTCATGGAGGCCCAAGGCCCAAAGGCGGGTTAAAGCCTGTAAATGTAAACCGGCTTAGTCATGTAACTTGTATTGTAAGATAGGAAGGATAGAGACTGAACTGGATACGTTTATGATCCGGCTCGAGACTCTGTAGACCGGCGGGCGTCAACCTATGTATATAAAGGGATGACCCGACAGTGGTTTAGGGACAGACAACAACAACTCGAGAGCCAGACAAAGCGGATTCGCTCCCTGGCCTTCGAAACCCTAGCAATACCAATCACAACTAGACGTAGGCTTTTACCTTCCTCGAAGGGGCCGAACTAGTATAAAATTCCCCGTGTCCCTTGTCCGGTTTAACCCCTTAAGCTAACCCGTAGTGATGGCTCCACGACTAAGTCCTTTCACAAGGACATCTGCCATGACAAACCCACAATAGTTGGCGCCCACCGTGGGGCTATCGCACGATGGTTTTGAGTTCTTGAAGGGCAGCTTCGATGGACTTAAGGGATATGTTGTGGGCCGGATGACAAAGAGTCGTCACGGCAAGCTCTACATCGACAATGCAGGATGGGGTCCCGAGGTCGATTCAATCGAATACGGGTACCGGGTCCCCTTTGGTGGGATTCACGTCTTCATCGGCAAGATCGGCGAACCGGATCCCGAGCCGGACATCTGCACCGACATCATCGAAACGGCTCGGCGTGCAAGTTCTTCGCCGATTCAGCCCGAGGCAAGGCATGTTTTCGTAGGTGTCGTCCATGGATCGGGGTACGAGGATGGACCGGTGTCCGATGGAGAAACCGTAGTCTGCTCTGATGACGAGTCTACTGGAGAGACCGAATCGCTTTACCAGTTGCAGGACGGCCGGATTGAGGGAGGATCCGAGGGCAACAGTATTCCGGATTCCCTCGGTCTGCCAAACCGTGCCGCCATCTTCATGGCCGGCACTCAATCGGCGCCTCATTCATCTACCGCTGCAGCAATGCTCTCCGGTTCAACGACGGCCGCACCAGCAGGGGCAGGAAGCTCGGCGCCACCTCCGGCCCAAGTCTTGTCTGATTTGTTCGACGCTCTGGCAACGTTGATGTCCGCGAAGGTGGGCGCAGTAGCCAGGGATCAGCACAATGCGGAGATTGCAAAAGTGAAAGACCAGATAGCCTAGGCTAAAGTGGACCTGGCAACAGAGAATGCTAGGATGGCTACGGAGCGGGCCGAGTTGGAAGCACAGGCCTACCGGATTAGACTGGATCAGAATGCTTCAGAGGAAGTCATAAGAAGAAGGTATCGATCACGTCTCCCGTCAGTTTATGAGCCGCAGAATCTTTTCAACACGCCAGGTGCAGGAGCTGGTAACCAACCCACACTAAACCGGGTGGGGGCACCAGGAGCAGGAGCGCTGGTTCAGCCGCGCACGACGGACCTGCCTCGCCAGAACAACGTTGTGCCATCGACGCCGCCCGGGCATTATTCCAACCTGTTGGACAACATTGTGGCCGCCGCTTCACGCCTGGCGGCCCTCCCAACTGACGGCAAGTCACCAGTTGCAGTGGAAGCACGTCGGGACAGGGATCTCCTTCAAACAGCGCTAAATCAACAGCAGGCGTATTCACACAATCGTGAGAGGATCCATTCCACTCCCCGTCCAAGCCGGAGTTATAGCAGACACGTGGAGGATGAACCGGCCGTGTCCAGTAGCACACGTCGCCGAAATTCACCATGGGGGAACAACCCGACCGGGGGAGGCGCTAATGCGCAAGATGTTGTGGACCATGGCCGTGCACGTCGGGAGGCCGAGTTGACAGCTTGACACGGAGCACGACAGCATACTCCGGTTCACCCCACGGCCTCCGTGGAGCCAGGGGTGATGTTGAGTTCCTTAGGGGTGCCATGTTTGACTCTCGCTTTACGTAATGTGAGACTGCCCAAGGATTTCAAGGGACCTCGTAAGGTACCAAATTACACCGCCGATTTGCAACCAGAGGTGTGGGTGGAAAGCTATGAGATGGCAATGGAGATATTAGATGTGGATGAGGCAGTGTGTGCTAAATATTTCACCATCATGTTGGAAGGAACAGCTCGCACTTGGTTGAAGAGCTTGCCAACCAACTCTGTTGGATCATGGGCCGAATTGAAGCACCGGTTTATCCAGAACTTCAAGGATACGTGTAAGCAGCCGATGTCAATCGTAGATCTGGCCGCTTGTGTCTAAGAGGAAGGGGAATCCATGACCCATTGGGTCAAATGAGTTTCAGCGATTTTGCATTCATCAGATCGTATCAATGCAGACACGACAGTGTTAACATTAGAGGGCAATTGTCGTTTCAAACCGTTAAAACAGAAGTTGGGAAGGCTCAAACGTCACTGCAATGACATGTCAACACTCATGGCCGCTTTGGTTAAATACGCCGATTCAGATAATACCAAGGATCCGAATTCAGAGGAGGACAAACCGGAGAAAGGTAAGAAGAACGGCAATGCCAAAGGTCAGCAACATAATCTGGCAGACCATGGAAGCGGTGGTAAACACAAGGCCGACATTAGCTTGGACTTTGTTGCAAACACCAACGTGCAGGAGAATGGCCAGCGCCGTAAGGGCAAGCAGCCCCAGAGGGGTGGAGGTTCAGGCAACAATTTGGAGCGCCTGTTAAATCAGCCATGTCCAAAGCATGGATCGAAGGAGAAGTCGGCGTCACATCTTTGGAAAGATTGCTAGATCATACGGGACTTCAAGAATTCCAATATGTTCCAATATGACAACGGCCCACCCGGCGGTTCAGGAGGAGGTTTCCACAGGCCGGGTTACGGAGGTGGTGGTTCCGGTTCAGGGTTTCCAGGCAACCAAACCGGACACGTCAATCAAGGACACCAAGGCAACCAGGGAGGTTACAACCATCAGGGGAGTCAGCGGCAGCATCAGCAGTCGGGTTATCAGAGCAATCCCAAACAGCTGAACAGCGGGCAATATCATGTCTTCACTACTAGTTTGTGCAAACGTGATCAGAAGCTTCACAAAAGGGCAATCACCTCTGTTGAGCCGGCAGTACCTCGGTATTTACGCTGGTCGGAGCAACCTATTTTGTGGAGTAGAGATGATCACCCGCCCCGGGTTGATAATCCAGGTCATTTGGCCTTGGTGGTAGCCCCTCAAGTTGGGGGGTACAAGTTCACTAAAGTGCTCATGGATGGGGGAAGTAGTATCAATATTTTGTATTATGATATACTAGCAAAAAGACCCGTGCGTTGCAACGGGAGAGACGATTGTATCTGCAAAATGCATTTGCAGTCAAGCTGAATTTAATCTTTACCGAGATATGTGGGAACAAAGATTGCATATCTTTAATATGAACTAAAATCTAAGTGAGTGACAAAAATAGGTTGAAAAATCAAGAGTTACACTAATAGAACTTTAAGAAAATAAACTCAAATCTGCAGTAGAGAAGTGCACGCGGGCAGTAACTTTTTCTCTTGAGGATTGCAATAAACATAGAACTTTTTTATATTTGATAGTACAAATGGAAAACTTCATATTTTGTGGTTGCAAGGTTGCATGAATTTTTTTTCCAGATAAATCATGGTTCGTGAGTTCAGCTACGGAAATAAAGAAATTCTTTTCTGACTTGAGATGACCTTTAGTTGAAGTGCGGCACATAGAAAACATGCCCTGGCACCATGGGTGTAGTAACTGGTAAAGAAAACTTTGTACATGAGCTCTCACATTAAAAGGACAAGGGTACATAATGACGGGCAAAAAGGGAACGTGTTTACCTCATATAGAGGTATTGTACTCCTTGTGGTTTCTCTTAATTTCTAAAACTAAATTAAAATTAAAAAGGGGTGACGACTGGATTCGAACCCGCACCTCCTGGGTAGATGTGTGGCGCTCTAGCCACCAGGCTACAACATCTTTACTGATGTTAAGGGAGGTTCGCTAGCTGATAAACCAAATTTAGCGCAGCGACCTGCGATGGAAAAAATGAAACGTTTTTTCTGACTTATAGGTGGCATACTCGGTAATTTGTAGCAACTTTGGGGGTAAATTATATGACGTACGGGCAGAAGCAATAGCCCTTTTATTATTAGGGTAGATTCCGCCATATGGGGTTGACAGATAAGAATCTTAAACCGTCAAATACGGTCTTTCATGGTGTGGTGCCTGGTAAGTCTGCATATCCTATTGGTAAGATAGCTTTGGAGGTAGCTTTTGGAGATGACTACGATTCAAGGTCATAAACATTGACATTTGAGGTGGTAAAGATCAAAAGTCCGTACCACGCCTTGTTTGGGCGGCCGATTTATGCTAAGTTTATGGCAAGGCCATGTCATGTTTATCTACAGCTTAAAATGCCAGGTCATAAAGGGACTATCACAGTACATGGAAGTAGAAAGATTGCTTTGGAGTGTGAAGAAGGCGATGCAGCTTATGCTGAGTCGGTTTGTGCCATGGAGGAGTTAAAATTCTATAAGGAGCAAGTTGATCCGGCAGATATGACCTCTTTAAAAAAGCCAACTACGAAACATGATCCAGCGTTGAAGTTCAAATCGGCTATAGACACTAAGATGGTTGACTTTGTTCCTGGCGATTCATCCAAACAGTTCAGCATCAACGCTAACCTGGGTCCCAAATAGGAAAGCACGCTCATCGAGTTCATCCGTGAGAATCGGGACATCTTCGCATGGAAACCTTCTGACATGCCAGGTGTACCGAGGGAACTCGCTGAGCACACACTCAACATTGATCCTAAGTTCAAACCGGTCCGGCAGTTCCTCCGTCGTTTCAACGAGGAGAGACACAAGGCTATAGGTGAAGAGGTAGCCCGTCTGTTGGCTGCTGGGTTTCTTGTCGAAGTTTTTCATCCAGAGTGGTTGGCCAATCCGGTGTTGGTTCTTAAGAAAAACGGCACTTGGTGCATGTGTGTGGACTACACAAATTTAAACAAGGCTTGCCCTGCAGACCCCTTTGCTCTCCCTCGCATCGATCAGATAATTCATGCTATGGCGGGTTGTGACCGTTTGTGTTTTCTGGATGCTTACTCTGGTAATCATCAGATCAAAATGGCAGTTAAGGACCAGGAGAAGACAGCCTTTATAACTCCCTTTGGAGCCTTCTGCTATGTTTCCATGCCCTTTGGACTCAAGAGTGCTCAGGCAACTTACCAGCGATGTGTTCAGAATTGCCTTCATAAACAAATTGGGCACAATGTTCATGCGTATGTGGATGATATTGTGGTCAAATCCAGAAATGAGGGGACATTGATAGATAATCTACGAGAAACCTTTGACAATCTCCGGGCTTACAAGATGATGCTCAATCCGGAGAAGTGTGTCTTCGGTGTCCCGGCCGGCAAACTCTTAGGCTTTCTGGTTTCAAACAGAGGCGTTGAAGCTAATCCGAAAAAGATTGCAGCAATTACATCCTTGGCTAAACCGGCGTGTATTAACGATGTTCAACGTCTGGCCGACCGGATTACAGCCTTGAGCCGATTTATCAGCCACCTTGGAGAAAAGGCCATCCCTTTATATCAGACGCTCAAGAAAACAGATAACTTTGTCTAGAGTGAGGCAGCTGATAAAGCGTTCGAGGATCTGAAGAGGCAGCTAGTTGAACCGCCCGTGCTTGCAGTGCCAATCGATAAAGAGCCATTGTTATTATATGTGGCTGCTAATGCCCGGGCTGTTAGCGTAGCCATTGTGGTAGAGCGCAAGGAGCCTGGCAAGGAGTATCCGGTTCAACAGCCGGTTTATTATATCAGTGAGGTGCTCATTGAGTCAAAACAGAGGTATCCACATTGGCAGAAACTGGTGTATGGGGTGTTTATGGCAAGCCGGAAGCTTAAACACTATTTTCAGGGCCATCCCATCATAGTGTCAGTTCAGCTCCTCTGGGCGACATCATTCAAAACAGAGAGGCAACTGGCCGGGTTGCCAAGTGGGCCATTGAGCTTGGACCTCATGGGCTCAAATATATACCCCGCACAGCGATCAAGTCCCAGGCACTTGTGGATTTCATCAACGATTGGACGAAGCTACAGGCACCTGAAGAGAAACCAGATAATACATATTGGACTATTCATTTTGATGGGTCCAGACAATTGGAGGGCTCGGGGCTGGAGTCGTATTAACTTCCCCACGAGGTGACAAGTTTTGTTATGTCCTCCGTTTAATGTTCCCTTGTACTAACAATGCAGCTGAATATGAGGCTTTACTCCATGGGCTTCGGATGGCTAAAGAGATGAATTTGAGCCGGGTTAAGTGCTTCGGTGATTCAGATCTAGTGGCCCAGGAGGTGTCTGGCACTTGGGATTCTAAGAACCCACTCATGGTTGCATATCGGCGAGAGGTGGACGCAGTGGCTGGTCACTTTAAAGGTTATCAGGTGGACCATATAGACCGGCGGACGCTTTAAGTCGTCTTGGTTCCCAATGTAAACCGGTTCCGCCCAATGTCTTTCTTGATGTGTTGCACAATCCGTCAGTCAAAATACCAACTGAAGAAGATTTGGCTATTCCTGATCCGGAGGCTCAGTTGGTGGCAGCTCTGCATGCCATACCGGATTGGACGATCCCATATCTGGATTACATGAACCAGGGCGAGTTACCAGATGAGGAAACGTTGGCTCGACAGATAATCCGGCGTTCCAAGTCCATGACCATCCTCAATGGGGAGTTACATCGTTACAGTGTTTCAGGAGCAATTCAGCGCTATGTTTCTCCTCAAGAAGGTCGTGAGATTTTGTGAGAAATCCATGAAGGGGATTATGGTCACCACGCCGGTTCAAAGTCGTTGGTTGCCAAAGCTTTTCGCCATGGTTTTTACTGGTTGACGGCGCATGCTGATGCGGAGGATTTAGTCAAGAGATGTGATGGATGTCAAAAATTTGCCTGTCGTGCGCACGTTCCAGCTCAAGAATTGCGGATGATTCCAATTACGTGGTCGTTTGCAACTTGGGGGCTTGATATGGTTGGACCCTTCAAGCACTCTAAGGACAAGAAGACCCACCTGTTAGTAGCAGTTGATAAATTCACTAAATGGGTGGAGGCAGAGCCAGTCAGCAAGTGTGATGCAGCCACGGCAGTTCAATTCATTAAAAAGGTGATATTCCAGCTTGGCTTTCCACACAGCATTATAACAGATAATGGTACTAATCTGTCAAAAGGGGAGATGGAAGAATTCTGTCAACGTGAGCACATCCGGCTTGATCTAGCATCAGTGGCTCACCCCCTATCTAATGGTCAAGCGGAAAGGGCAAATCAAGAAATTCTACGGGGTATCAAACCAAGGCTTATGGTTCCCTTAAAGCGGACGCCGGGTTGTTGGGTTGAGGAGCTACCTTCTGTGTTATGGAGTATCAACACCACACCCAATAGGTCTACGGGTTACACACCTTTATTCATGGTTTATGGAGCGGAGGCAGTTCTTCCTAGTGACATCCGTCACGATTCGCCCCGTGTTGCAGCTTATGTTGAGGCTGATAATGAGAAGGCACGTCAGGATTCTCTGGACCTGTTGGATGAAAAGCGTGATCTTGCAGCAGCACATTCGGCGATTTATCAACAAGATCTTCGATGTTATCACAGCCGCCGGGTTAAAAGTAGAACCTTTCAAGAAGGTGATTTGGTGCTCCGGCTCATCCAGGATCAGACTGATATGCACAAGTTATCCCCCCCTTGGGAAGGACCTTTTGTGGTCAGCAAAAACCTGCACAACGGATCTCACTACCTCATTGATGTTCGAGAGCATGAAGACTCACGTCAATCGGAGGAGGAGACAAAGCGGCCATGGAACATAGCTCTCCTTCGGCCTTATTATACTTGAAGCCATAGGCTCTTCATCTATACATATTTATGACAGTGTATATATCATATAATAAACCGGAGCCTCCGTTATAAGCGGGGTATCTATTCTTTCTTATATCATGTGTGCGCTTTTACAAGTTAACTAACAAAGCGGAGTCTTTGTTAAACCGGCTTTAGCAGCTGCATAGAGATAAAGAAAATCACTAGGGGGCTTGGTCATGTTTGAACCACAGCTACACCTCTTGATAAGCATTTCAAGCCACACAAGGAAAATTTTGTGGAGCCAAAGAGAGTGTTGTACATAGTACAGACTCAAACATAGACACACACTGAGCATCACTCACAAAGTTACTTGGGGGCTCCTTTTTGCAAAGCAACAAAGAGTTTGAAAGGACCCTCGTAATTGGCTATCAAGCCACGGCTTGGAAGCCTGGTGTATTCACCTAAAACCCCGGGTTAGCCTGCCTTCATCAAGTAAGCCACTCCTATCCAGGTAATCCTGGTATGACCCATCGAACGTTTGACAAGTCAATCTTTTACAGACCCTGAACTTGTCACAGTTAAAATGATGATTGGTTAATTGGAGGCCCATCTTAAAAGGCTTTGTTAAATGGTTTAACTCAGAGGCCTGGCAGCCCATGAAAAGCCTCGATTTGGAGCCTGGCAGCTCGTAAAAAGCCTCGCATATTTTCCTATTTGAATTTTGTTTGTTGAAAATCATAAGTATTTCTTGATAAACCGGCGTCCTTGACCCGACTTGCTTTCCAACTACCAGTTGTTGGCACATGATCAATTATAAACTGATGGTCATTGACCTGGTCTAGTTTGACTAAGTCACCAGTGTTATAAAGAAAATCCGGTAGTTATACCGGTCCGGTTTAATATATAGACCAGCATTCTGAAGATGAACTTATCAAACGTATCAGGTTGGTGTTAAACACCTTTGCTGTATACACGTTTGGTCAATCAATGAGGTATGTTCTGTACATTATTTTTTGTACAAAACACTTGATTATTCAGCTAAAGTACTATATACTTCTTGGATATTATGACATGTCTAGCGGTAAACCGCTAGACACTTTTAAGTTTTTTTGGACCCAGGAAAGTAAGTCATCATAGGCTATGCATAAGATATATCCCGAAGGGCGGCACAGATTGTCACAAAGCGTTACGAAACATGCTCGATGGCATGGCAGATAAACAAAGTTGCAGCTATCCTATTACATGAAGCTTCAAAGTGGCTCAAACAGTGCCATTGTTTTTCACAGTAGCCATATAAACCGGCGACCGGATCAGGACTCTTCATCACGACGGTTTGACGGTTGCGGATCAGTTGATGTAGGCACTTCTTCATCCCTCCCCAGCAGCTGGAAATCAGCCGTTGACCAATTGATTTCGGTTAAAGCTTGGAACATGGCTTCCTCATGGATAAGATAAGAAGGGTTAATATCAGGGGCGTAAGTGTGCTTACGAATCGGAGGCACAAGTTCTTCGACTTCATGGATATCGGTCGGCTGTCTTTTCCCTTCTGCATCATAAAACAGTTGAAAATGGGACAAATCGGTATCCTCAGCCAACTTGCTGGCCGCTGGCCGCATCTGTTTGGTCAGCCGCCGAAGATCATCATTGTAAAAGTTTGAACCGTCTTCTTTAAACGTCTGGATATCCTTTAATGATATCCTCTGCTTCAAGGTCTGGAATCCAGGCCTTGGCTCGAATAAGGGCGGTTAATGCTCCTACTCTGGCAGCGGCTCTCTTCAACTCGACAATACACGCTGGTAACATGCCCAGCTTCTCAAGGGTATCCTTAATCAAAGTTGGCGCCGGCTTGTTATAAGCCGCCGTACTAATGGCCCGCTGAGACCCAGAGTATAGCTGCTCAACCAATGTATATGCTGCTTTGAGCTTCATCCGCATATCTGAACCAAGATGAGTGATCCGAGTGCCTGCCAAAGATTTTATCAACATTTTTGTCAGTTTTAAGATTCATTGACTGGCGCAACATACATAAGCAGACACTTACCAAAGATAGCAGAGGTCATAGCATTGATTTGACGCTTCAAACCGGCTAGTTCTTCAACCACTGGTTTCAGGGCTGCCTCGGTGTCTACAGCTCTTTTGGTTAAACCGGCTTTTTCGATTTCCCATTCAACACAATATTGGTTAAAGGATTCTTTCAGCTTTTCCATTCCGGCCAGGGCCTGGGTCAGCTCCTCTTTGACTTTTGCGGCTTCAGCTTGTTGAGACTTCACATTTTCTTGCAAGTCAGAGTTTCGGGCATCTTTGCTTCTCAGTTCAGCCTGCAACATTGAAGGTATATTCAACAAACAACATATTTATGCACTAAGTATAAAGCATATAACAAGTTATCCACTTCATACTTGGGGGCTAATGCCTATTTGCTCTCAAATACTGCACTCTATCAAGTCTCCAGAACAATGCAAGCATTATCCTTGACACTTGGGGGCTAATGTATGTCTGTTCTAAAAAACGGTTGTGTGGATTAAAAACCGGATTAACTTGCCAAGTTAAACCAGCCTTTGGGGGCTATGCTGCAGAAAGTTATCCAATTTTTTCACAGATGAGTCTTATCTATTATTGGCAACACGCCTTTGCAAGGATCAATGATGGGATGCTTGAAGTGTTACAAAGACCCAGTTTGTGATTAACGATCATAAAACGGCCCTTGGGGGCTACTTGGGATAGTGTTTCAGCTATGAATCAATATACAAAGATAGAAGAATTTACCTCATATCGCTCTTTCATCAAGTTCACCAAACCAGCTTCATAGTCCCGGTTTGAGTGCAGACGGTTCAAGAAGACTGAATGAGGCTCATCAGCGTTAAGATGAGCATAGTTTGATAAGTCGCTGCTCCATTTACCTTTATCCCTGGCAATTTGCTCTTCTTTGGCACTATGCTGAGCTAAAACAACGGGATGGCCAGGAGAGTTGTGGCCTATTCCAGTAATGATAACGTCATCACCTTGGCCTTCAGGATTTTTGGTGGATGATGATGGAATTTCAGTGTTTTCATTGGACTAGCCCGGTTTGGTTCAGCCGGTTCAGTATCGGGTGCGGCAGGCTCATCATCTGTTGGTTCATTGGTATGTTGGCCTTCAAGGGGCGGATCATCAAAAGTAGCTTCAGGATGGGGGCCTTCTGATTCATCAGTCTGTTCCGGTTCACCTCTTGGTTCTTCTTCTTCAATGACAGGGTCTTCTGGCGGATTGGTGACCCGAGCTTTCTTGTTGGGTCTGGCTTTGGCCCTGCAAACAGAATAAAAAAGGATTAACATCCTATTCAAAGGATTTAGAGTGCATTGCAAGGAAAGGTTTTTTATAACTCACCCGGCCATGGTTTTCAAAGGGGGGAGTTGAGTTGTTGTCGATTCACCAGAAGAGGAAGGAGGTGTCACCTGATAATTTGAATCGGACGGATTAAGAGGCTGTCTGAAATAACCTGCCTTGGGGTAAGAATGGTCATAAGTAGGAGAGACCTCAGACCGGCGCTTCCGAACCGGAGTGTCAGGTAAACCGGCAGAGGTGACCTGTTGGCCACTGTGCCGGGTTGTCCGGCGAGCTTCATGCTGTTGAGTCTTCAAAATAAATGTTGGATCCAAGTGAGCAAGAGGATGATAAAAGCTTACTTTCCGGATTGCTTGGTGAGTTTTTTGTGTTGACATAGAGTCTGAATCGGAGGAAAGGGTAATTACCTCTACGTCATCAGCTTGACTAGCTTCTGCCTCCTCCTGAGGAAGATCATTGTTAACAAGATGCATAAAAAGAGAGCCAAGTGAGTCAAGTTCTACCTCAACTTCTGGATCATCAGTATCATCATCAAGCTCCATATTAATCCGGTCAGCCGTTTTCCGCTTCGACGTCCGTTTTACGGCTTTGGTCTTCGGGCGGGTTGGCTTGACCGCTTTGTCTCCAGTTGGCTTTGCCGCTTTCTCTATGGATTTCCGTTTCTAGAAGGGGTCATCACCCTATATATATATATATATATATATATATATAGAAGAAGGGTTACAGATTGTATAAGTTAAAGATATTAGAGATGAAGAGGAAGTGTAATGCTTACAGCAGGCGGTTTGTTCTTAGCATAGAAGGGACTCAGACCGGTTTGGTTGCAGACCAGTTCCGATTCATTCAGAATCTTGTTTACACCTTCAGTAACTTCTTCCTCAAATAATTGGATGTTGCAATGGCGTTGAGGGTCATCAACCTCACCGGTATATTCGCACATTAAACCGGGACGCCGGCTTAGCGGCAAGATACTCCAGGATATCCAGCAGCGCACAAAATCCACGCCTGTTAAACCGTTTGCCATAAAGGCCCGGAGCTTGGCGAGTTGAGGAGCGTATTTCGCCCTTTCTGAAGAGCTCAGACGTTGTGGCATTGGGTGAGTATTGGATAGTATGTGATCACGAAAACCGGGGAGGGGATTTTCATCCTCAGGCGAAGTGTCTCTGCAATAAAACCATGTTTGGTTCCATTCCTTTGTGTGGCTATGATGTTTGGCATGAGGAAATTCCACTTCTTTCCGCTTTTGAATTGATACACCACCAAACTCTGTGTTCGGGCCATTTACAAACTCTGTGCGCCGGTTTAAGTGGAAGAAATCCCGGAACAGTTCGGCAGTTTGTTCTTCTTGTAAATATACTTCACAGAAGACCTGGAAGTTGCATAAGTTGGAAACTGAGTTGGGGCCAATATCTTGTGGATGCAGTTGGAAGCTGGCAAGCACATATCGATAAAACTTTGACCTCGGCGGTTCGAAACCACGGCCTATGTGGTCAACAAAGACCACCACCTCGCCCTGCCTTGGGGTTGGAGGATTTTCTGTTCCTGGTACTCGCCATTTGATCTCAGTTTTCTTAGGCAGAGAGCCGATGCCAACCATCTCATTCAGCTGAGCCTCAGTAACCCGGGAACGAGCCCAGTTGTAGGCAGTGAATTGTTTGGCCATTGCAAAGAAAACAAACTGAAAATGAAAGGTCGGTTTATAAATTACGTATGATTATATACAAGAGACAAGGGAGTAAGAAACATACTGATATGTGAAATGGTACAACCCGGAGACTAATGCAATAAGAGAAAAAAGGGTATACTAGCACAGGATGGCTCAGACACTGTTAAACCGGAGGAGCATTTTACCTTCATAATTATGCTCCGGTTTATCAGAAGGCTAATGGCATAGACTGTTTATACAAGGTCAAACCGCCTATATTGGTGCGAGGAGAAACGGATCTCACAGGAACATAAAAACAGATATCACAAGGACAGATAAAACTTTTGGATCTAAGATAAGACAAAAAAGCAAAAATAATTGGATCTTGAAGGGGTGCAGAACTAAAGCAATTTATGAAAGACTAGATCAGTTCTTTGCACATAAGGATTTGTGGTGACCATGGTATATTAGCTACGGCAAGAGATGCGTCAAGCATGAAGTATCCATCTACGTACTAAAGGAAGAAAGGGAAGAACAACACTGATGAACTTCGGAAGAACTGCGAAGAACGTCGAAACCCTAGAACAGATCTATGGCGAAAAAAGTGGAGAACTTACCGGAGCTGGTGAGGAAGCAGAAAGGCGCCGCAGTATTTTGGTGCGTTCAGGGTGATGAAGTGGCCAGGGTCAGAGCAGAGGCGACGGTCAACGGTGGCGGCGGAGCTCCAGAGGCTGAGCGGCGCGGGGAAGATGACGTGAAGAAGCACGAGGGGAAAGGTGAAAATGACCCCTCGGTCCTATTTATAAGGCGAAGTGATAAAACGGCAAGCACGGGAATCGAGGAGCCCAAAAAATGGATAAGTTAATAAAGGTGTCGCCTCGATGACTGAATATATATTAAATGAAGGTAATCTCCGACATCAACGGATGGATGACATCAGGGCGGTTTATCATAATTTTGAAGTATGACGTCACGGCGGTTTACAACATCAAAAGTGAAGATAGGAGAAGATTTTTTATAAGTGTGGAAGATTGACATGAACAAGTTCAAACCAATCTGGGGCCTAATGTTGGGGATATTACTACTAGAGGTAAATCGGCCTTATGTAGCCGGGTTGACTCCTTGAAGATTAGAAGCCCATAAAGATGCAGGGATGATGGCGCTTCATGGAGACCCAAGGCCCAAAGGCGGGTTAAAGCCTGTAAATGTAAACCGGCTTAGTCATGTAACTTGTATTGTAAGATAGGAAGGATAGAGACCGAACTGGATACGTTTATGATCCGGCTCGGGACTCTGTAAACCGGCGGGTGTCAACCTATGTATATAAAGGGACGACCCGGCAACGGTTTAGGGACAGACAACAACAACTCGAGAGCCAGACAAAGCGGATTCACTCCTTGGCCTTCGAAACCCTAGCAATACCAATCACAACTAGACGTAGGCTTTTACCTTCCTCGAAGGGGCCGAACTAGTATAAAATTCTTCGTGTCCCTTGTCTGGTTTAACCCCTTAAGCTAACCCGTAGCGATGGCTCCACGACTAAGTCCTTTCACAAGGACATCTGCCGTAACAAACCCATGACAAGCGGCGAGGTGGTTCCTTGGTGAAGTAGAGGAGGCCGGGCAGCTCGTAGCGGGCGGCTCAAGACGGAGCGCGGCGCCGGCGACTTGAAGGCAACAAAGTGCAACAGTGGCGGCTCGGAAACAGGGGAGTATGCCGGCAGAGGCAAGGTTGAAGCAGCGGAAACCGCGGCGGCTCCGACGAAAGGCGCGGCGGCGCGGTTTAAGGCGAGCCTAAGGCGGGCACGTCCGCAAAAGCGCGTGGAGGCGGGGCCGGCTCGAAGCCACAACGGAGACGGCCATGGCCGCGGGGTATATCCCCGACAAGTCCCCTTTATCGCATACGCAACAACCCCCTTACTCGGGTTTAAGCTTCTGTCACTCTAGCAACCCACTATAAGCGAATCATGAACGTATTGCAACATCCTATAGTGGGCATCCCTCACGTGTGCGCGGCACAGAAGACACCATAGGACATCACCAAAATAAAACATACAACTCAAACCAATCTAGATCATCAATCAACCCAAAAGACAAAAGAAATCTACTCAAAATATCATAGGATGGCAACACATCATTGGATCATAATTTGTGGCATAAAGCACCATGTTCAAGTAGGGGATTACAGTGGGGTGCGGGAGAGTGAACCGCCGAAAGGAGATGAGGAAGGTGATGAAGATGGTGATGTTGATGAAGACGATCACTGCGGCGATGGTTCCCCCGATGGCACTCCGGCGCCACCGAGAGAGAGGGGAGAGGGTCTCCCCCTTGTGCTTTCTCCTCCATGCCCCCCCCCCCTAGATGGGGAGAGGTTCTTCCTCTGGTCCTTGGCCTCCATGGTGATGATGCCCCCCTCCGGGATCCTCCTCCATGGCCTCCGGTGATGATGGCCCCCTCCGGCAGGGTGCCAGAGAGGGCCTAGATTGGTTTTTCGTGGCTACAGAGGCTTGTGGCGGCGAAACTTCTGATCTTGGTTTATTTCTGGGAGGTTTGGTATTTATAGGATTTTTTGGCGTTGGTCTCACGTCAAGGGGATCCACGAGGCAGCGACAAAGGAAGGAGCACTCTCGGGGGGGGGGGGAGGGCGCGCCCCCCTGCCTTGACGTCGCCTCGGGACTTTTCTGGTCTAACTTTTGTGCTTCGGGGTCCTCTTTTGGTCCATAAAAATCACCGTAAATTTTCAGCGCATTCCGAGAACTTTTATTTCTGCACAAAAAACGACACCACGGTAGTTCTGCTGAAAACAATGTCAGTCCGGGTTAGTTCTAATCAAATCATACCAAGATCATATAAGATTGTTGTAAACATGACATGAATACTTTATAAATTATAGATACGTCAAAGACGTATCAGAGTGCTCGCACACCCGGACACCATCCGCCCACCTGCATTGCGAGCCATCCATTTTGGTGCATCAAACGGAAGTGGTAATTACATTTGTGTAGCACCTTCTTCCACATAACAACCTCACTTGTGCATCATGGATTTGATGTTGGAAGGTTATGGTTGACCAATGCTGAAAGCACGTGGTTAGGGTGAAGGCCAGATGGCGACAAAGGTGATTGCAGACCAAATAATAAGTTTGACTGGAAAACCACACAGTAAGCTGTTAATGGTTTCACAGTTGTTAGGTAACGATGGATTAGGCAACTAGGAGCGACCATCAGAGGCATATGTCTTAGGTTAGAGTGATCAGAGATGGAGGGGACCATGGTGCATTGAGGAGCCGCAAGTCAGCGATGCAACGACGGGTCTAGAACGACCATTGTGGGGGCAACATTACAAGGGGTTGAAGTTTTGGAGTATTTAGGTTGCACCAAAGTCAAAAAACATTTTGCAAAATGTTTGCGGGGGCCATGACCCCCACACCGGATCCACCCATGAAGCAAGGAGGGGAAGGAGGAGACCACAAGTGCAATAATCATTTGTGATTTTTTCACTTAACACAATCTACGAAAATTCTAAAGGGCATAAATTTTCTAACCATCTCTACCTTGCGGGGGGTGCCATCTTCGCCATCAGATCCCTTCATATTTTTCTGGAAACTTTTTTTGAGGCGTTTCTGGAAACTTTATTATGATGATTATCGAAATCACTAATTAAGGAGTACTTGTTGTAAAGAACACTCCACTTTCTCGGGTCGCGACAAGTGGCGCACATGCAACACGCCACTTGTCGCAACCTGGGAGTTTTCCCTTTTTTCGTAGATTCGTTTATTCAAAACGCTTTATCTTTTAAACCGTGCGTCCAAATCTCGAACCGTTTTCACCATTGGATTCCTCGCGTCGAGATCTTCAAAACTAAATCCCATGTCGATAGGTTTTGACGAACTTTTTTTTCATGAAAAAACCAAACGAAAAAAACCAGGCAAAAAAACCGAATCGGGAGCACGGTTTTTTTCCCTTTCTGAAAGAGGCACACCCGTGCCTCTCGCGAAATCACATCCGTGCCTCTCGCGGAAGCAAAACCGTGACTCTCACGAAAGAAAAAAAAACAAAAACGCGTTTTTTTCGTTTCCGAGAGGCACGGCCGTGACTCTCGCGGAAGCAAAACCGTGACTCTCGCGAAAGAAAAAAAACCAGAAAACGCGTTTTGTTTTTCCCTTTCCGAGAGGCACGGCCGTGACTCTCGCGAAACACAACCGTGCTTCTCGCGGAAGCAAAACCGTGACTCTCGCGAAAAAATAAATAAATAGAAAATACGTTTTTTTCCCGTTTTCGAAAGGCACGGCCGTGACTCTCGCTAAAGCACAAGCATGCCTCTCACCGAAAAAACCGTGACTTTTGCAAAAGGGAAAAAAAGAAAACATGTTTTTTTTGCGATTTTTTTAATTTTTTTTTATCGAAAAGCTAAGGAAGACCGGGGGAAAACCAAAACGTCGAAAACCCCCGAAAAACCCGTTTAAAAAGCCGAAAACGCGTGCGGAAAAATAAAAAAAACAAAATTCGGAGGGAACGTTCAGAGCGCGACACGTGGCGAATGACTGGGAGCGCGCCAAGTGGTGCTGATCGTTGCGAGGCTTCCGAAGGAGCGCTCGTTAACTTGTTGCTTCCGATGATTATTATTTTTATGAGCTTCAAAACGGCCGGATCCACTGTCTGATTTCAACGGGCCAGTACAATGACAAGGCCCACAGCGGCGCAGTTACGCGTGGATCATCCGCTTCTTCTCCACCCGATCTGAAAAACCCTAGACCCAGGGGCTACCGCTCCCCTGAAAACTCTGCGCGCCAAATGCTCGAACACCTTCCCGCCAAAGCCACACCCGCACATTTCACAATAGATCCACGCCCTCCTGTCTGCGCCTGATTCAGAGAAAGAGCCCGCGAGAGAGATAGGAGAGAGAGAGAGAGAGAGAGAGAGAGAGAAAGGGAGAGCAGGAGAAGGAGGAAGGGGGCGAAGCCATGGACGACGCGCCCGCCGACGCCGCCGCATCCGGCCGCCGCACGCGCACCCGGGGCACCGAGGCGGTGGCGCGCTCCGCGGCGCTCGAGCGCCTCCGCGCCATCCGCGGCGGCGGCGCCCGCTCCGCCGCCGCCGTCCAGGTGCGGATGGAGGACCCGATCTACGACACCGTCGCCGAGGAGGACTACGCCGCCCTCGTCGCCCGCCGCCGCAAGGACGCCGGCGCCTTCATCATCGACGACGACGGCCTCGGCTACGTCGACGACGGCCGCGAGGAGGACTGGACCCACCGCGCCCTCCCTTCCTCCTCCGACGAGGGATCTGGCGGCGAGGATGGCGCCCCCCGCAAGCGGAAGCAGCCGCGCCCTCCCCAGGCGAAGCGTCCGCCCCAGCAGTCCGCTGCGGCGGCGTCCCTCTCCGCCGCCGCCGCGATGATGGGCAAGCAGCGCCTCTCCTCCATGTTCACCTCCTCCGTGTTTAAGAAGCCGGGCAGCGACCGCACCAAGGGCTCGTCGCTGGCCGCGGACAGCATCGTGGACGACGTCATCGCCGAGTTCGCCCCCGACGAGAACGACCGCGAGGAGCGCCGTCGTCGCGTTGGCAGGGTCTCTGCCCCGACACCGACGCCTGCTCCAGTTGCCCAAATTAAGGCAATTCAAGCAGCCGTACATGCTGAAATGGAGGTTAGATCGGATAATGGGTTCGAGCCTGATGTGGTTTCAGACCATGGAAACGATATGGAGGTGGAATTACAGCCAGAGGTGGAATTGAAGCCTGATGTGGAAATGCAACCCAAATTAGAAGCAGCTCCAGGTTCTAGTGCTGAATTGGTTGATGAGAATAAGAGCTCGGAGGAACTGAAGCAGGAGGCTAATGGGGAGGTGAAGATAGAGAAGGTGCACCGTTTAAATGCTAAAATTAAGGCAGAGGGCACCAGGAATGGGGATATGTTGAGTGCAACAGCAGGTTGGATGAAGATATGTGGGGAGGGGGAGAATGCAGGAGGCGAGGGAGAGGTGTCTGTTAATGGTAACACAGATGTGGATGAAAGCTCGGAGTTTGAGCTGAAGGATGGAGCACTGCCGTTCTATGTGCTGGATGCATATGAGGAGCCCTTCGGTATTAATTCAGGCACAGTCTATTTGTTTGGAAAGGTAAATATCATTCGTACTAAGTTTCTATTGAAGTATTGTGGTGAATAATCGCTATAAGAGACATGTTTAGTTGCCGGCATCTGTTAAAGTGCTTTGTTTTGTTCACACAATATTTCACCAGCACCAAACTAAGTGATTCTTTAGCTTTGTATAGGATAGCTCATTTATATAAATTATGTGGTTGTTTATGTATTTTAGTACCTGAATGAATGAATGTATTCCGTAGAGGCACTGATCATTACTTCCATAAAGTAGTCAATATTTTTTTGAAGCTCATATATATTTGCCATGGTCAAGTATGTCAGAAAGAGGTATCAACTTTGTTGAATAATTACATGTTCTATTGGATTATCAGCTATTACATGTTTGCTGCTCTAGGTTATACACCACACTTTTTTGACCACCTGCTTTTCTTTCTAGGTCGTAATAGGCAAGCGGTTCCATAGTTGTTGTGTTGTTGTAAAAAATATGCAAAGGTGCATATATGCAATCCCAAGCAGTTCAGTATTCCCAAGGGACACAATATCAAGGATTGAGAAGAACTCCACAAGTTCTGATGCTTCGCCATCACTTCGAGCAACTTTACATGTGAGAGATTGATTATTTTCATACTAAGCTTAATGGTCATTGCAACATATTAATCTTATATGCACACTACATATCTTTTTCCCAGGAGTTGTCATCTGGACTAAAGAGTGAAGTAGCTGAGAAGTTGTCTGACCTCAATGTTTCAAGTTTTGTGATGACTCCAGTCAAGGTTTGTAGGTGGAACCATCCTGTAACTTCAACCCCTTTAATATCCTTGTCTATGCTAATTGTTCATATTTGGCATGCCTTAGAGGAACTATGCATTTGAGAGGACCGATGTACCAATTGGTGAGCAGTATGTCCTGAAAATCAATTACCCATACAAGGTATGTTTCTTCAACAATGGATCTTCTGTTTCATATTTTCTTTTTTCCTTATATCATATGCATTTTCGTAGGATCCTGCGGTACCAGCCGACCTCAGAGGTGAACATTTCCATGCGTTACTTGGGACAAACAATAGGTATGATCCATAAAATGTGGGACCCATGCTGTACACAACAATTCCAGTGCTTTACTCCGTGCCAAATCCTTTCCTCACACACAGTAACCATTGTACCTTTTCAGTGCACTTGAACTGTTTCTCATCAAAAGGAAGATCAAGGGTCCTTCATGGCTATCGATTTCTAAATTTGTGGCATGTCCATCTACTCAGCGGGTATAGCCTTGACTTCATGCTGTCCTCTCATTCCAGCCTGTGTTTTATATCCAAGTTATTTGATACTCTAATGTTTCCTGCCTAAATTCTTTGTTGCATTATATTGGTGCTGATGGTTTTTGGCATTTCCACAGGTTAGCTGGTGTAAATTTGAAGTTACAGTCGACTCCCCAAAAGACATTTCTGTTTTGATGACAAGTACCACACTGGAAGTCCCCCCAGTTGTAGTTGCGGCTGTTAATCTTAAAACTGTCATAAATGAGAAACACAACGTGCATGAGATTGTGTCAGCATCAGTCATATGTTGTCACCAAGTAAAAGTAAGCATGCTAATCTGGGGTCGAAGTATTTTATTCTAGTATTTATTTGTACATAATAAAGCAGTTCAGGTATCAGGTAAATGATTATCCTTTTCTTCTGGACAAGATTTTCTAGAAAGCTGACATACTTTGGCATGATGTATCAAGCAATTGAACCTTCCATGTCTCTCAATATATGAAGCAGTTCTTTTTTAGACAAACCACTTTGGGTTTATCTGAAACAATTATTGAGTTTACCTATTTGCAAGATTATTTATAAGCTAGAAACACTTTCTACCAAATAAATGTTGTTTGCCTTTTGGGGTCATTTCAGATTGATACTCCAATGCGTTCTGAAGATTGGCAGAAACGGGGAACGATCAGCCATTTTACTGTTATGCGCAAGCTTGAAGGCAGCATATTTCCTATAGGCCTGACCAAAGAAGCTTCTGATAGGAACCAGAAGGCTGGTAGCAACGTGCTGGCACTAGAGAGCAGGTGGGTACTGTTGTTGCGTATGCATTTTACATGTTACTTTGAACAAATCTGAGTTCTCATCTTTGCATTTATTAATCTTTTATTCCATTTTCAGTGAACGTGCTTTGTTAAATCGTTTGATGATTGAGCTTAGTAAACTTGATTGTGATGTACTTGTGGGGCACAACATTTCGGGATTCGACCTGGATGTCCTTCTGCACCGTGCTCAGGTTTTTATTATTATATTTCTGGTTAATTTTCGTACCTCTATGGAACCTGTACTAGTAGCTCCATGTTCTCCTTGAAGTAGATGGAAAGGGTTCTGTTGATGTTTTAATTTCAATGTTCTGGACGAAGTGGTCAGCAACACGTTAGAGAACTTACACTATGATTTTACTAATGTCTAATCATGTTTTTAATTCAATCAAATAAGAAATATACCTCTGCCCTTTTTCTGCTAGACATGCAAAGTACCAAGCAGCATGTGGTCCAAAATTGGTCGCCTTAGAAGATCAGTAATGCCCAGGCTTACCAAAGGAAACACACTATATGGTTCTGGGGCAAGTCCAGGAATTATGTCCTGTATTGCTGGCCGTCTCCTCTGTGATACCTACTTATGCTCTCGTGATCTTCTGCGGGAGGTAACCAGCATTTTAATTGTTTGGTGCAATCTTAAAGCCAAACTCAACAACTCTAACCTATATGTTTTACGCAGGTGAGTTATTCTCTGACACAACTTGCAGAGACTCAATTGAAAAAAGACAGAAGAGAGGTTTCGCCACATGATATACCTCCGATGTTCCAATCATCGGGAACACTTCTAAAGCTGGTGTGGTTTCTTTGAAGTCAAAAATCATGTTTACTTCTTTCAAGAGAATGCCATGTCTTAAGAATTATGAACTGAAGCAAACTTTACCAATTTATCATCCTCATCTAGGTTGAGTACGGGGAGACTGATGCGTGGCTTTCTTTGGAGCTCATGTTCCACTTGAGTGTTCTCCCGCTTACACGCCAACTGACAAATATTAGTGGTAATCTGTGGGGGAAAACTCTCCAGGTATACCATTATTATTTTTATGCAAAGTATACATCTGCAAAAATGCAGTCTTCTTTGAAAAAAGGACAAAAAACAATGTTGTGTTGACATGATCTTTCACATGAAATGGACGCAGGGTGCTAGGGCTCAGAGGGTAGAATATCTACTGTTGCATTCATTCCATGCAAAAAAATTCATTGTACCAGATAAGTTTGCTGCACGCAATAAGGAGCTGAACTCTGCAAAACGAAAACTTAATGCTGACACCGAAGGTGGAAACACTGCTGATGGTGCTGCTGATCCTTCCATTGATGATGAGGTGCATAATGGTGATCAAGGTAAAGCAAGAAAAAGCCCTTCATATGCTGGTGGCTTGGTTTTGGAGCCTAAAAAAGGTCTATACGACAAGTATATTCTACTTCTGGACTTCAACAGTCTTTATCCTTCAATAATTCAGGTGAGTCGTTATTTTTCACAGATTTTGTAAGTTCTGGCTTATTCTCCATGAGTCGACTGTTAAGCGACGCCCTTGATATATATTCACTGTTTCTTTTATTCTCTTCTCTGCTCAGGAATTCAATATCTGCTTTACCACTGTTGAGCGTTCTTCTGATGGCAATCTCCCTAACCTGCCAACTTCAAAGGCTACTGGTGTTTTACCTGAGGTACGTACATACATATATGCTTTATTCGGATATGGAGTTTTTCTTTACTTGGGGGAATGGGAGGATCACTCTTGCAAATCTTTGAGCCGCTAGCAGGGTAACAACATACTAACATGCCATAGGTGGGATACCCTATGGGTAGCACCCATATTGCTTTGGAACTTTGCCACCAAGAATATAACCAATAAAAAGTTTGCTTTGAGCTAATTTTTCTGAGTAACTTGTTATTAATATTCAGAGTTGTAATTACAGTAATAAAATATGCTATTCCTGCTTAGCCACCACACCAGTTCATGCTTTTGGTTGGACATTGGAATTTTGTAAACTTGTTCAGTGTGATTCTAGCTTACAAGCTACTCCATTCCTAAATATATGACGTTTTGGTATTTCAAATTGAACTACCAAAACGTCATAGGACCAAGGGAGTACTATATTTCTTAACTATATCCAGTCTTTGTAACTAAGCTGGACCAAAAT
>NC_041384.1:629916651-629926766 GCF_002162155.2 Triticum dicoccoides | reverse complement strand
AGAAGTAATGGGCCATATGGGCCGCATGCCTCCTCCCCCCTAGTCCAAATTGGACTAGGAGAGGGGGGCGGCGCCCCCCTTTCCTTCTCCCTCCCCACTTCCTTCCCCTCCTAGTAGGAGTCCTACTCCTACTAGGAGGAGGACTCCTCCTTGGCACGCCTATAGGGCCGGCCGGCCTCCTCCCCTTGCTCCTTTACATACGGGGGAAGGGGCACCCCTAGACACACAAGTTGATCCACATGATCGTTTTCTTAGCAGTGTGCGGTGCCCCCTTCCACCATAATCCTCGATAATATTGTAGTGGTGCTTAGGCGAAGCCCTGCGACAGTTGAACATCAAGATCGTCACCACGCCGTCGTGCTGACGGAACTCTTCCCCGACACTTTGCTGGATCGGAGTCCGGGGATCGTCATCGAGCTGAACGTGTGCTAGAACTCGGAGGTGTCGTACGTTCGGTGCTTGGATCGGTTGGATCGGGAAGACGTACGACTACTTCTTCTACGTTGTGTCAACACTTCCGTTGCCGGTCTACGAGGGTACGTAGACAACACTCTCCCCTCTCATTGCTATGCATCACCATGATCTTGTGTGTGCGTAGGAATTTTTTTGAAATTACTATGTGCCCCAACAGGTGCAACGTTCACGCGGTCGTCCTTGGTGACGACTCTTACCAACTGTCGGCGCGTCTCGATCAGCGTGCCTTGTTGTTCTCTAACAAGCACCGCTGGCTAGGGAGGGCCTCCGAACCCTTCTTCCTCGCTGCCATAGAGAGGGCCTAGAGACATCTCGATGACCCTCAGGTATAACTTCCTTCAAAACCGGTCTTGCTCTACTTCCCGAGCTCCTGATGTCGCTGCATTTGTTTCTTTTACTATTTCCCAGGCCCTCTCGTAGATAGGATCGATCCGCTGTTCGAAAGCCACCTAAATTTTGACTGTTAAGAGGTAAAACTAGTTCATGCACTCGAATCTAGTACTACTTGGTTCAAACAAGGAAGAAAGGGGGTGGGGGTGGGGGAAGATCTATTACCGGAATCTAGGACTTGGTCAAAAGAGGAAATAATGGGGGCAAAGAGTAGCAGAGACTGGCTATCCAACTATTCTCTTGGTCTAATAGGGAAATAATGGGAGACGCAGTACAAACTCAATATAAACCCGATATATTGGTTGAAAAAGGAAAGAAAGTGGGGATTGGGGACAAGTTGCTACCTCTTGAGCACTGCGTTGGTTTTCCCTTGAAGAGGAAAGGGTGATGCAGCAAAGTAGCGTAAGTATTTCCCTCAGTTTTTGAGAACCAAGGTATCAATCCAGTAGGAGACTACACGCAAGTCACCTCGCATCTACACAAACAAATAAGAACCTCGCAACCAACGTGATAAAGGGGTTGTCAATCCCTTCACGGTCGCTTACAAGAGTGAGATCTGATAGAGATAATAATAATAAGATAAATATTTTTGGTATTTTTATGATATAGATTGAAAATAAAGATTGCAAAATAAAATAGATGGGAAACTTATATGATAAAAGATAGACCCGGGGGCCATAGGTTTCTGTCACAGCCCTAGAGTTTGCTTGTAACTAGTGGCTTTGCATCCATGCACCATGTTTAAATTTCATGAAACTTGAAATGGGGATTATTGAAACCCTAGCACCAAATCAATTCAACTAGGTTCAATAAAAAAAATATTTTCAATGATCCCAATTGCCCTTTAGAAAAGTTCATGATTTTTGTTAAAGGTGAAAACCTCTGCCAAAAGTCATGCACATATTTCTAGGCCATTCTGGATTTTTGAACTAAATCTTATTGTATTTGAATTTGGGCACTTAAATACTATAGAATATTTAAAATGTCCAAATAATCCTAAATTGAAATGTTCCATGTTGGATATATTCCAAACACTGGCCATGAGCAGTTTGGTGATTTTTGAGTGTGCCTAAGTATTTTTAATAAAGCCAAACACAATTACAGAAAATAGAAAAGAGAAATAAAAATAGGAAAAAACAGAGGCTAACCTGGGCCACCTACCTGCAGCAGCAACCCAGCAGGCAGGCCCAGCCCACTGGCCCCTTCCAGTCACCTGCTACCTCCCGCCAGGAGGACAGGAGAGCATGGTCGCGGCACGCTGGCACGCGCCTCGCCAGCTCCTGCTTACCGCAGAGGGCCTGGACGCCTCCACGAGAGCCACGCCACCTCCCCGACCCCCCTCTCACTTCTCCCTCGCTCTCTGGACCTTCCTCCCACTCGCTTCTCTGTTCCCCCCCATGGCCGAGCATGCCCACCGCCACTGACGCCGTTCACCGCAGCCAGAGCCACTGCCCCGCCTCTCCGCCGTGTCTAGAAGAACCGCCCCGTCGCCCTACTCCTCCTCACCGAGCCGCGCGGGTCGGAAAGCCCTGCATCACCCTCTGCACCGCCATCTTCGCCGCCTCTGCCCCGAGATCGCCGGCGACCTTCCGACGTCACCAGCCCCTCCCCGAGCTCGCCGAGGCCCCCGTTGCAACCGCTGTGAGCCCCCGGTCATTCCCCCTAACTCCGCCTCCGTTTGATTGCCGTAGCCGCCACCCCCTTGCTAATAGCAGCCACCGCCGCACGGGCCCGTCACCGGCGAAGCCCCGGTGACCATTTGGTCACGGGCGTGCACCCGTTGTGCTTGCCGCGACCCGTAGAGCACCCCCAGCGCCTCAGCTCGCTCGTTTGTGAGCAGCAGCGCCGAACCAAACCGCACCCGAGCTCCGGCCACCGCTCACGAGCTCGCCGCCGTCGGTTCCGGCAACCACAGGCCCACCCACCACCACCGTTCGACGCGCGCCAGCAAGGGCTCTCCAACGAGCCCAAGCACACATCGAACCGAGCCCTGTGGGCGATTACCGAGCACCTCCGCCACGTCTGTCCATGGCCGGCGGCCTAACTCCGGCGAAAACGCCATTAGGCACTAACCTAATGACCCCCTGGGTCCATGACAGGTGGGGCCAGCCCTTGTTAAGTTTTGGATTAGTTTAAATCTAAACCTAATCAGCACAGTGACATGGAATGTGGGACCCACAACTCAGGTTTGACCCCGGTCAGCCGCAGTTGACTTGCTGACATCATGCTTACTCAATGCTGACGCAGTATTTGTTTTCTGGAATTAAAATAAAACAGAAATGATTTATAAAATTCAGAAAATGCCCAAAACTTCTAAAAATCATAGAAATTAAACCGTAACTCCAAATAAGATAATATATATATGAAAAATTATCAGAAAAATTCAAGGAATCCATCTGTACCATTTTCATGCATGTTAGAACAACTTAAGGCCACTATTTAGGACAAATCAAATGAATGGTATTTAAATAACCACATGTGGAGTTTGAATTTGAACTTGGGTTCAAACAAACTTCATTTAATTGTGTTGCTAGTTGCATTAGCTCAACCAACAGCATATGACATGTCATGATCATGCATCATATTGTGCATTGCATTGATTGTGTTTCTTTCCCTGTTGCTGGTATTTGTCCCCTCTCGATAGACGTGGTTTCGACAATGAGATCGATGACACCGATGAAGAACTATGTTATCTTCAGGAGTGCCAGGCAAGCAAAACCTCCTTGTTCATTCTGATACAATCCCACTCTCCCGCTCCTGCTCTCTTTTACTGCATTAGGACAACACGATTCCTCTGTTACTTGCTGCGGTAGTTGAACCCCTTATCCTCTGCATGACCTATCATTGCCACAGTAAATAGATTAAACCCACTAGCATGAGTAGGAGTTGTTTGAGCCCTGATGTGCCTACTCATTCATGCTTGTTTGTCATGCCTGCTACTGCTTAGAGTTGAGTCAGGTCTGATTCATCGGGATGAATCGGAGGTGTGTAAACATGTCCTATTGTTGAGAGCTAAGTGTGTGAACACGATTTGGTAAAGGTAGCGGTGAGAGGCCATGTAGGAGTACATGGTGGGTTGTCTCATTGAAGCCGTCCTTAGGATCTAAGTTCTGTGTTTGTGATCCATGAAACAGTTACTACCACGCATTGGGCCCGAAACCAATGGACCCTCAAGGCTTCTTCATCACCCTTGTCCTCTGTCCAGGAGTTGCAACTAGTTTCTGATGCTTATAGGATATGTGTTGGCGGCCGTGCGTAGCGCTGACCCTAGGGGTGGGCAATGATGGGGTAGATACACTGTGGCACGGTGTACCGGGCGCCCGTTTGGTGTCTCGGGAACCCTGTTCACATCGTTCGGGGCCGTATGTGGAAACCTCGGCCGGACTCCCTGCGGATGGAACCTAGATAGGCGATAAACCTGGACTAGAGACTTGAGTGTTTAGGTAGGCCGTGGCCGACACCCTCGTTGGGCTTCCGCTTGAAGGTTGCCGAGTACATGTCGTGTAAACGGCGGTAAGTGGTGAGAGCGTGTGTGAAGAAGTACACCCCTGCAGGGTTAACATCATCTATTCGAATAGCCGTGTCCGCGGTAATGGACTTCTGGGTTGCCTATAATAGTTCATAGACAAGTGAAAGTGGATACTCTAAAACTCGCAAGATAAGTGTGAGTGCTATGGATGGCCTTCTCGTAGGGAGACGGGAGTGGATCCATAGTGGTGTATTGAATGGTGAATATGTGGACTCGTGTGCACCACCTCGAAAGAGTTGCTTGCAATCGTAGTTCGGGTTAGCCACTGAGTCAAAGCTGGCTTGCTCCAGTTAAACTCCACCACCCCCCCTTGTTGATACCGATGCATATGTAGCTAGTTCTGATGTAATTTTCGCTGAGTACCTTTGTACTCACGTTTGCTTAATTTATGTTTTGCAGAGAGAGAGAGACTTCCGTCTCGCTAGTAGTTCCACGTGGACTTCGACGTTAGCTTGATACCTCAGCTATGATCTTGTGCCCTCGGCAGGATCTGGTAGATAGTCAGGCTTCTTAGCCTCTTTCATTTATAGATGTCTGTACTCAGACATGTTAAGCTTCCGCATGTGCTTTGATTTGTATGCTATGATTGTTGGGTCATGAGACGCATGTTTGTAATATCTCGCTCCTCGTAGCCTAATGAATAAATACTTGATTTGTAGAGTTATGTTGTGATGCCATGTTGTATTTACACATATCGAGCATATTGTGTGTATGATTGAAATGCTTGGTATGTGTGGGATCTGACAATCTAGTTGTTTATCTCTGGTAGCCTCTCTTATGGGGAAATGTAGTCTTGTACTTCCATGAGCCATAGTAGTCCGCTACAGCCTGGTTCACTGGAGTCCTGCTAGCCCAGCACTACTGCTCATGACACTTGACTGGCCGACATGTGTTTCACTTCGTTCCTGTGTCTGTCCCTTCGGGGAAATGTCACGCGGTGACATCCGGAGTCCTGTCTAGCCTGCTACAGCCCGAGTTCTCGGAGTCCTGTTAGCCCAGTGCTACAGCCCAGATTCACACGCTGCTGACTGACTTGCTCGATGTGATTCATGTATGCCTGTCCCCATAGGTTAGTGCCGCTTTGGGTTCACAACTAGCCATGTCGGCCCGGGTTCTCTATGATATGGATGCTAGCAACACTATCATATACGTGAGCCAAAAAGCGCAAACGGTCCCGGGCCACGGTAAGGCGACACCCGTGGGAATACATGCGTGAGGCCGCAAAGTGATATGAGGTGTTACCGGCTAGATCGATGTGACTTGGAATCGGGGTCCTGACAGCATTGGTATCAGAGCCTAACTGCCTATAGGATTACCAAGCCAAACTGGTCGAAGTCGAGTCTAGAAATGCTTTAGTTATGTAAGGGAATTGATTGTGGAAGGGAACGTAAGGCTCTTTTTACTCCTTATACCTCATGCCCTCTGATCTGAGTCATCCTCTTCTTTTCTACGGGAATTAAGAACTAGGCCTTCTCATCTATCTATCAGGATGACGTGTTACTAATCCGTAGACTTATAGGATTGTTGGATTCAAGTCTCAGTTCAGTTCCTTTTACCTCCGTATGCTCATAGCTGGCCTCAGAACCTTGATATTGTAATGTTGAGTGTAGGATGTCTCAAATATTTCGAGCATTCACAGCCGTTATGCTGTCCGAGTCATCCCAGGTTTCTAAATAGTCTGATGCATTTGCAAATCCCTTCCTCCTGTTCCTGATGTCCATTTGGGCCAGATTAATCACACTAATCGGTGAGTTGAGGTACTTTGTTGCCTCGACATATATGTTGGAGCTATTACTATGACCTAGGTGTTTTAGGGAGTCACCTAGTGATCTAGCCATGTTTTGTATCCCCAGTGTGTGATTCTGGCCATTATTCTCAAAAGCATCCCGTGATGCCATGTAGTGGTAGGTATTCTATTCATGGGTTCTTGAACCCGAGATTCACCCTACTTACCTCATGTTGATAGTGTTGCTAGTTCCTTTAGGATATTAGTAACCTTTGCGATAGTCCTCGAGGTCTGTGGTATTTCCTTCTTCCAAATACTATGAACCACTTATGGCAGAAGTTTGTTGTATCGAAAGATCACAACCAGAGTGCTCTTAATGAGTTCTCCATTCTGCATTGTGAATCTGCCAGTCCTACCTATCTGCATGGGTTGTCTGGAAGAAATGTTGAGCTTTTCTTGACATACTAATCTATGCATCCACAACTCAGAAAATTATATGGTCCTCGAGTTGTTCCTCTTCAGTTGTATTCCGACCATCTTCTATCAGTTGATAGCCAAGAGTATGTGTGCATTTGTGTTCATCGATGCCTATTATTCTTGTGGTCCGTCAAGCCATTCTATTCCAGAATGACTAGGAGAAACAAACTCCAGTACCTCATCCATATCTAGGATTGGGTCAAAGTAGTTGTATCCCGCAGATCAAAATGCCAATCCAGCTTTTGCTCTGTTCTACCTTGGAGTTCTACCCTATTCATGCCAAGAATATCATAGGAATTGCACCATCTCTTATGAATTTTTGATACAGTGATACTTCTCGCCATCATTATTCATTCCTCGGTTCCGTGTTGTTGTAACCATAATGCCGACAAGTGAATTGTGATGTGTGAAATCAATACTCTGAGCAACTCGTTGCTTTGTAGTAAATGGACAATATTCTCATTCTTAGCGTGTTGGTTATTGAATCACCATCCTAGGACTGATCGTGCTACCTAGTCCTTATCTCTGGTGCACTCCTCGATCAATGAGTGAGGATTATTCCATTCCTCGCTTATCTGATCATATTGTCTTGCTCTGAAAAGCAAGATTGTTCTCAAGCTTAGTAACATATCGGTGGTTCGTGATTTTTCGGATATCTTCCCGGAAGTGTTACCAGGTTGTCACCTGACCGCTATGTTGAGTTTGCGATCAAGTTGGTTCTTGTAAACCACCCCTTCTCCAAGAATCTGTGTTGGATACCCCTGAGCTAGTTGGTTAAGCTAAACAACAACTTGGAGAGTTGGAAGATAAAAGACTTTGCCGAATTGGTTCTTTCTGAAGGGATATCTTTGTGTTTGTGTGTGTACTGAAGAAAGATGATATCTTCACCAATTGGTCCTCGTGATCAGTTGTTGGATCTATTGCCTTGTCAAAACTTTGACTTGAGTATGGGCTATCGTCAAGTCAAATCAGAACCAAGGATGTTCGTAATGTTGTCTTACCGTGGTTGATCCCTCGAGCATACCCCAGTACATCTTTTGGTCTGACCAATACTATCACCGTGCTCATATGATGGTGGAAGTCCAGTGATATGGAAATTCCGGTGAGTTGTTGTTGAGCCCATCAACATCATTTTGTCTCCCCCATGATTCATGTTGAACATCAACCTAGTGTTTGAAACTTTATAAGCAATGCCTTCGTGTTCCGTTCATGAAGCTTATGCTTGAATGGAAGAAGTGACTTCCTCGAATTCATGTGCATTTGGTGCAAGTTGCCGCCGTGAGTTCGAGAAAGATTGTTTTTGTTTCCCCTGGCACCATCCCAAGTCAGTTATGCATGTGTGAATGTATTCTATGGTTTGGTAGATTAATTACCTCCACTCCATATGTATTCCCCAGCACACCAAGCCACTGATTGACTTGTTCAAGGCAAAGAAGTCTATGCTTGGGATCTAATCCATGGACTTGCGTAAAGACTTTGAAATCCTTGATGATGGTTCCCCACCTGAACTCGATAGTGTTTTACTATAAGACTACTATGTGGTCATGCTCGTCTTGGATAGCGTGTTCACAGGTTTGTAGCAGAACCAGCTCATGTTTTGGAGCTTGCTATCGCAGTTCATTCCCCGAGATTCTCGCAACATCATCTTGTCAAATTGTGTTGCAAACTCTCATTTTCTTTCTAGACTGGATGGGTCTAGAATATCCTAACACCAACCAGGTCTGAATCTCAGGCAGATATGATGGTTGGGACGTACTCCAAGAACTATAATGTTGGTCTCTCTGTAACCAGTAACGTGGATGTCGTGGCCAACACACCTAGTCGGAAGGCCTATTATGGTAGTATCTTGGTTGAAGAAGTTGGTCACCTCCCCATAAGGATCTCGTAGGATCTGCCTCCATAGTTATTCCTTATGGGTTCTTGAGCTTCCGAAGTCTGACCTTTTACTTGATGTTCTAGATATCAAACCATATCTATAAATGGATTACGCTAGCACATCAAGGAGAACATTAGAAGCGGAGTGTTAAATGTCTCTCGGTCGATCGTCCAGATTCTGCTCCCTTAGCCTCGCTAAGGGAAGATCTGAGAAGGTGTTATCTTCCTTTGTATCCGCATCATCCATCACTAGTCATCATGGTGGTATGTCGTGTTGCCAGGATCCTTGCCACGGATGTTGGTAGAACCTTGATGAATATGGAAATGCTCAAGTTCTTGAGAGCACGCGTAAGCAAAATCATCCCTTGCGTTGTCTTCAACAAGGTAGTCCACATCATCCATCCTAGTCCGAGTATGTCGTCTCTTCGAGCTATCTCAAATGATCAATTGTAAATTGCCTTAAGCTGGTATGAAGAGTTTCAATGATTTATGGATCAAAAGTAATTCTTTTTGCCACTTAAGGGAACAGTTCAACGAGCCACCTTCTCCAAGGTGCCCTGTTATGGGTTCATGACAATTATCTCCTCGCAACCATGAAACCTTGCACCACCTTACCCAAGTGTGGAATTACTACCTACCAACTTGAATCCTCGTCGTTTGATTTCCATCACCTTGATGTGAACTTTGTGTCTCAATTGGAGAGATGTTCCTATGTCTCACTCCATGAGTTGATCCTGAGTTGTTCAATCTTCGAGAAATTGATCCTTCCGGAGTTTTTCCTTTCCTCTCATTGTCCTGTTAGTTGGAGTTCTCAGAGAAAGAAATCGAGACAAAGATGGTGATCGTGTCAACGTTCTTATGAAGTGCAACCTAGATCGTGAAGACCGTGTTAGTTTGTGTCCCCTCCGTCCCCTTACCTCACGTCTTCAATCTCGGGACGAGATTCCTGTTTAGTGGGGGTGAGTTGTCACAGCCCTAGAGTTTGCTTGTAACTGGTGGCTTTGCATCCATGCACCATGTTTAAATTTCATGAAACTTGAAATGGGGATTGTTGAAACCCTAGCACCTAATGAATTCAACTAGGTTCAATAAAAAAATATTTTCAATGATCCCAATTGCCCTTTAGAAAAGTTCATGATTTTTGTTAAAGGTGAAAACCTCTCCCAAAAGTCATGCACATATTTCTAGGCCATTCTGGATTTTTGAATTAAATCTTATTGTATTTGAATTTGGGCACTTAAATACTATAAAATATTTAAAATGTCCAAATAATCCTAAACTGAAATGTTCCATGTTGGATATATTCCAAACACTGGCCATGAGCAGTTTGGTGATTTTTGAGTGTGCCTAAGTATTTTTAATAAAGCCAAACACAATTACAGAAAATAGAAAAGAGAAATAAAAATAGGAAAGAACAGAGGCTAACCTGGGCCACCTACCTGCAGCAGTAACCCAGCAGGCAGGCCCAGCCCACTGGCCCCTGCCAGTCACCTGCTACCTCCCGCCAGGAGGACAGGAGAGCGGGCCGTGGCACGCTGGCACGCGCCTCGCCAGCTCCTGCTTGCCGCCGAGGTCCTGGACGCCTCCACGAGAGCCACGCCACCTACCCGACCCCCCTCTCACTTCTCCCTCACTCTCTGGACC